>NC_134578.1:127450425-127455425 GCF_050947875.1 Dermacentor variabilis
GACTCTCTTGTGGTAGCCAAATGCCTCGTCATCTAATTAGTGACGCGCATGAATGGATTAACGAGATTCCCACTGTCCCTACTATCATCATCGTCGGCTCCAGCACCTGCGGCCACCGGTTCGCTCGGGAGCGGGTTTTTTCGTCTTTCAACCAAGAAAACGAGTGAGTACAACTTTGAAATTTCGTACTCCTCTGCCATAAACAACTCAGGCACCTCCGGACACAAGAATCGCCGCTCAAAACGGCCTAGAACTCAAGAAATCAGCGTTTTTCGACGCAGTTTGGGCTCCGTCGGCAGCCATCTTTGTTTCCACCACCACCTTGTGAGAAACCGCAAATTCAAGCCTTCCCAGCCGCTTAAACTTCGGAAACAGGAAGTCCCGAGGTGCCCGAAGTTACGAAGAACCTTCGCTAAGCAAAAAGAACAATTCAAAGAGTGAAAATCGTGTGATAAAGCCGTTGTTTACATGTGGTCCTCCCGCTTGCATGGGCGCCGCCATCTTGTAAGGGGCAGCACAGCTAGCCTGTGTATGTAAACAACGCAAAAAGCCAGCCCCAGCGGATAAAACTGCTCTAGAGTCTTCAGAGGAACCCCGGTAACTTCTATGCTTAACCACAGTGTTTGAGAAGCCTCCGGAGGCCTCAGTTTGCGGAAGAAAAGTCCCTCCTTCTGGGCTGCTACCAGTGGGGGCCGCCATGTTGTTTGGGTCCCTCCAGAGACGTAAAAGGTTGTAACTTCGTCAATTTTTGGCCCAGAGGAAAGCCAAATATACCGTTGGATTCAGAAAATTACGAAGAATAAAGAGGAAAAAAGAACGGGCTTCTATAAGCAACCGAAAGCCTAAAAATTGGATAGCCGTGCTAGAAAGCACAGTGTTGCTCGCGTCTTTTGTGATGACTGGCTAAATTTGGCGGAATCGCCGCTTTTTGCCAAAAGTGGCTCCCGAACGCTAAAACGGCCGGAGAAGACGTATGACAACTTAAAGAAGCGAAAAATACCTCTTTTGAGTGAAGAGAAGAATTTCCAAGCAGGTGACAGCTGTCAAAGCTAGGAAACTTCAAAATGTTCAGAGGCAAGGAAGAAAGGAAATCTGACACATCTAAAAGTGAAGAAGCCCGCGGAACGCGTCCAGTTGGCAGCTCTGTTTTAGGGCCCATGTCAAAAACGTTCCGCCCCACTTCACTTGGAGAGTACACGTCGGAGAAAAACCAGACCGGCAGTTCAAAGAAAATGAAGACAAACAAAAAGAAACCAAAGGAAAAAACGACATCCCAAGAGGACAAGGTTCCAGGGGAGGTACCGGAGGATGAACAACCTAGCAAGGAAAATGAAGTGACCGAGCACATACAACCAAAAGAACGTCACCAGGAACTAAGACAAAAGCAATGCCAAGACATTGACGAAACTGAACAGCAAGATGGTATCCCAGAGGAAACCACACCGAACGACGAAAATGAGCACCAAGACAAAAGTGAGGGGAATCAAGAACAAAAATCGGAAGTCACCCTCGAAGACGACAGAGCGTCCCAGAGCTCAATGGTAATAAGCAAAGGGGATAAAAGCACAACCCTTTCAAGACTTTCAAAGTCAGATAAAGCAACAATGAAAGCACTACTCAGAATCTCCACCTTAACGGGTGGAGATGAAAAAGTCACTCAGATGATCGAAACGATCTTGACGGAGCAGTCCAAGATGAAAACACTCATCATGGAGCAAGCTCAAGAGATCGCCTACCAGAAAGGAAGGATCGAAGAGCTTGAACGCAAGTCCTCGGAGGAAAGAATCTCAAGAACAGAGGAGCAATCAACAGGAAGAGAAGAAAGTTTGTCAACAGACATAAACCCAAAACAGACCTATGCGCTGGTCGTCTCATCTGGGACATTGCACAAGAATGAAGTAGCTGCCCTCATCAAAAGAAAAGTTGACCCTGTGACACTTGGGTTACAGGATGCAACAATGAGAAACGGACGAGAGGGTGTTGTCGTCACAACATCATCAAAAGAAGCTTCCAGTAAGCTTCTTACTCACTTTGAGAAAGACAAAGACCTCAAAAACCTGACTACAAAGCTCCCAAAAGAAAATCGACTCCAAATCAAGGTCATTGGAATCGATGAAGACACTGACCTGGAAACCTTACCAGAAAAAGTAATCAAACAAAATCACCTGTCATGCATTCCAGACGACATGGAAATCAAAAGGACATGGAAGGGTAGACAAGGAATGACAGTCGTTTTCGGACTAAATCGTAACGGTGTTTCCGCTGTTGGAAAGAGAAAGTGTTTGAACATTGGCTGGTCGAGATGCCCTATCTTCGACTACGTATTCTTTCCTAGGTGCACCAGGTGTGCCTCTCATGGGCACACTGCGTTTGAATGCGACAGGCCTACTCACTGTACCAACTGCAGCCAAAGAGGACACCAAAACAACGACTGCGAGGACGACCCCCTGTGCAGAATATGCCAAGGTGAGGGAATTCAAGAATTTAACCATTCTATGATGTCTTGGGAGTGTCCAAGTTATCTCTCGAAAATTCAAATAGAGAAAAATAGAATCATGGCACGCCTAATCTAAAACCTCTACAGCAAACATGGCTTCTAACGCTTCTAACAACAACAAACTTCCAACACATCATAGATCAGGCACATTAGATATAATACAAGTAAATTTAGCACGGGCATATAAAGCATTAGAATCATTAAAATTTTATCAAGAAGAATATAAACAAGATATTTCCGCAGTACAAGAACCGTATGCATTAGCAAATAAAATAATCGGATTCCCTATGAAACATAAGATAATAGCACATAACGTTAAACCGAAAGTAGCAATAATAATCCACAATAAAGAAATACTTACTTTCCCTATTTTAGTAGAACAAAACATAATAGCAATAAGAATAAAGTTCAAAAGCAAAGACATCTTATTACTTAATTGTTACTGGCCACCTAATGCGGATAATTTCCAATATTTATCAAGGCTAGAAAATCTGTTAAACTCTATTCAATATACAGAACTTTTAATAACCGGTGACTTTAACGCCAAAAACACTACATGGGGAAGCAAAATAAATGATACAAGAGGGGAAAACATTCTAGAATTAGTAATTAGGAATAATTTAATAGTCTTAAATGATAGTAACTCTCCCCCAACATTTAAAACATCAAGGGCAAAAGGTTGGATTGACTTATCAATTGTAAACAATCTACTCGGGTCTGACATTACTAGATGGGAAGTTCTAAAAGACTTTAACAACAGTGATCACAGATATATAAAAATTGAAATACAGGTAGGACACAACCCGGAAGAGGAAAAACATGGAATTACTCTTAAAGGAAGGAAAAAGATTTTGGACGCAATATTAGAAGACCAATGGTTCGCAAACAACAATGAATTTAGGAGTATAGAAGAAGTAGAGAACAGTCTCGACATATTCTACTCAAAGCTAAATAATCTAGAAATAAAATATACAAAAAAATTAACACCTTCTAAAAACAAAATGAATGCTTGGTGGACAACAGAGCTTGAAATAGAAAGAAAAAAAGTACGAGCAATGAGAAGAAGATATCAGAAAGCTAAAGGCGAGATCAGAGAAGCATACAAAAAAGAATACTATACAGAACACGACATATATAACAACATGTTGAACAAAGCGAAAGACTTAAACTGGGAAGCATTCTGTTCAGCTAGCTCAAAAAACCCTTTTAACCTCCCTTATAAAATAGCTAACAATAAGATAAAGAAGAAAATTACTATATCCAGCATTGAAAAAGAAGATGGCGAACACACTCAAACCTTACAAGAAACAGTGGAATACATTTTAGGAAAACTGTACCCAGTAGACGAAAGCACATTTACTAGGAATTCAGACCAAGCCGAAAACAAATTCGAACACCAGTTACAGAGAGATCATCAGTGCAATGACCACCCGGTAATAGAATCAGAAGTAAACACAACTATACTACAAAGCGGAAGCATTGAACCGCTTTTCACCACCCTAGAAGTGGACTCTGTGATAAAAAATTTACGTAAGGATGTGGCACCAGGACCTGACAATTTACAAACTGAATTTGTAAAAAGAATATACGAGAAACACAAGACATATTTTGTTAATCTATTTAACGCCTGTTTAAAACTTGGTCATTTCCCTAAACAATGGAAAACATCCAGGGTAATTCTAATAAATAAAGCAAATAACGAGGAGAAAATAGGAGTAGGTAAATACAGGCCCATAGCTATTAATTCTATCTTGGGAAAGATTTTAGAAAAACTAATTAAAGACAGATTATATTTTTTCCTGTTTAAAAATAATAAGCTACACAGAAAACAATTTGGCTTTCGCCACAATACCTCGACAACAACAGCCCTTCTTGAATTAACAAAGAGAGTAAACAAGAATAAAATAGATAAAAATAGCAGTATAATCATTTCATTAGACATTAAGAATGCGTTCAACGGTATTAGAGCGGACATAGTAACTAAAATTCTTCAAGAATACAATTGCCCACATAACTTAAGATCAATGATACACTCTGTGCTAACCAACAGAAAAATAAGATATGATCAAGATAATGTAAAAATAGACAGAAATTTAACGACAGGATCCCCACAGGGTTCACCTTTGAGTCCCCTCTTGTGGAACCTGATGATGGCAAAATTATTAGAAGCTAAAAGTATTCAAGACACGTATGTAATGGCCTTCGCAGACGATATTACAGTTGTACTTAATGCAAAAGCAAGGAAAACTCTAGAGGACAAAGCCAATCAAGTATTAACCCAAATAAATAACTGGGCACAAGAAATGAGACTTGAATTCAATACAGAAAAATCAAACTTTATAATTATAGGTAAACAATATGATAGTCACGCACCACATTTAAAACTTGGAGGAAAAAGACTGAAAATGACGAAGGAATTAAAAATACTAGGCGTTATTTTCGATTCAAAAATGTCATTTATCCCTCACATGCAATACATTAAAGATAAAGTAGCCCATTTAAC
>NC_134578.1:127460425-127472925 GCF_050947875.1 Dermacentor variabilis
TCCGAAATTTTCACATCCGCCATTGGGAATATAATTAGTATCCGTTGTAGAAAAAAAGAAAAAGGAATCAGATTTCAAGTGATCATTGAAAGTGGCCGCGTTTTTTCGGGGCGTGTCCTGATGAAATAATTTCACTTCAGTTCGTTGGTTCAATTGCATTTGTTGGCTCCTTGCAGCATGTTTAGATTTCATCTTTTTCAGTATTCTTAGTACTCTCATTGTAGCCTGCACATTTTTCGGTTGTTTTGAGGTATCCATTCCTGAATGATGTTTTTCTTTTCCTTAAAGCTAGCCGTAGAACAAGCGCTTTCTATCTAATCATTACAATAAGAATCCAGCATCATCGGCGCGATTAAAGTTCGGGAACTGGCGATTTTTAATGCCGCGATCACGAAGGTTAACAGCATGTTCATACAAGGGGTGACGTGACGCAAGGCGTGATTTTTCAGCATACCAGTCACGATATCTAATCGAATCTAAGATTGAAATGGCGTTCTTAATTAGTTTGGTTCCAGATAGAACAAACAGAAATAAAAAAAGGTTGTCTTTGATTGCCATTCAAATCTTAAGACCGCGTGTAGAAAGTGTTCCGGCTTACATTCGGCAAATCAAAATGAACGGCTAAAATTAGTCTATCCCATTAGGTTTCATGCGGGAGATCACGCGAAAGGCAGCCATTCTTCTTTACATGGTTTCTCTCTTTTGCGCTGTCATTTGCGCATGCAAATTTCTTCGTACGGGAATTTTATGAAGCGAAGGCAGCTACAGACCGTTTTCATTGTTTCGTTCATGTTCGTAGGCGCAAATTTTCAAACCTAGTGCTTGGAGGAACATTTCCGCTGCTCTAGAAGGGCATGACAGTGCCCGCTCTTTCATTTCTCCAATCGCTCGCAAACACATTGCATTGCCAGTCTACAGCGGCAATACAAAGCGACGTTTCACCATGCACGTCGAAGTTGATTACCAGTACCGCGCCAGCGTCGACTGGCCGCCGAAGCGACGAGCTCAGCAGCGCATGCGCAAGGGCCGACACCACCCCAACCGAGCTTCCCTGCTTATCGGAGAGAGCAGGTGCGCGTGAACACGGGCGCGCCTGAGTATCTGAGTTTAAAAAAAAAAAGAACTGTGCCCGAGGCAGTGACAAAGACAAGTGGTCGCGGTCGCTCTGAATCTTATCGTATTATAGAAAAGGCGGGTTGGCGGCGCTTCCTCGAGGGTCAAAACGTACAATCGTCGAACTAGCGCTCCCGGCGTCAAGTGGAGTGCATCCTTCTTCTTGTAACGGTTTGCAATTGACCGCTTGAATGTGCCGACCACGCGTCACGGGTCGCGTATAGAGCCAACCGTTGGCAAGAACGCGTCTAGCGTAGCAGCAGAACCGATCGCGGTTGCGATAACCCATCGCTGCGTAGCGAAAGAAAAAAAAAACGAACGCACCCACACGCAGTTTGTAGCAATAACCGCACAAACCAATGTGGTTTTAAATGTAGCTTCGCAGGTCACAGTAGAAGGGCACTGAAACTTTCTCATAACGCACACTGCTGTAGTCCACAAAGAACAAAGCGCACAAAACAGATCTGATACAGCCGCACTGCATTATTTCGTGTTTTCACTATATCATAACTTTCGTGTGCATGCCACGCAGGCCAGGAGTAAAAGGCAAGAAAAAAAATGATACGCGATCCTAAGCTTTGACTTGGCTGCTGTGGCATTTATGTTCTCTAGGCGAACGCAACGCGCCAGCCTCGACTGGCCGCCGAAGCGACGAGCTCAGCAGCGCATGCGCAAGGGCCCACACCACCCCAACCGAGCTTCCCTGCTTATCGGAGAGAGCAAGTGCGCGTGAACACGGGCGCGTCTGAGTATCTGAGCTTACAAAAAAAAAAAAAACTGTGCCCGAGGCAATGACAAAGGCAAGTGGTCGCGGTCGCTCTGAATCTTATCGTATTATAGAAAAGGCGGGTTGGTGGCGCTTCCTCGAGGGTCAAAACGTACAATCGTCCAACTAGCGCTCCCGGTGTCAAGTGGAGTGCATCCTTCTTCTTGGAACGGTTTGCAATTGACTGCTTGAATGTGCCGACCACGCGACACGCGTCGCGTATAGAGCCAACCGTTGGCAAGAACGCGTCTAGCGTAGCAGCAGAACCGATCGCGGTTGCGATAACCCATCGCTGCGTAGCGAAAGAAAAAAAAAAACGAACGCACCCACACGCAGTTTGTAGCAATAACCGCGCAAACCAATGTGGTTTTAAATGTAGCTTCGCAGGTCACAGTAGAAGGGCACTGAAACTTTCTCATAACGCACACCGCTGTAGTCCACAAAGAACAAAACGCACAAAATAGATCTGATCTGCATTATTTCGTGTTTTCACTATATCATAACTTTCGTGTGCATGTCACGCAGGCCAAGGAGTAAAAGGCAAGAAAAAAAAGATGATACGCGATCCTAAGCTTTGACTTGGCTGCTGTGGCATTTATGTTCTCTAGGCGAACGCAATGCACAAACTGAACTCGAATTTCCGATAATGGAAGTTCGTATTTGGCGACAAGGTTGTATTTTTGACTAATATTTGCGTTTTTCGCCCGTGCATGCGCTTCACTGCGCTACTCTTTGCCCCTTCAACGCGGCTTCACTGCAATGCGGGAGTGTTCTGCGTTAAGCCGAACCAACAGGCAAAATCGCGCCTAGCACATAGAGTTCCCCCCCCCCCAAAAAAAAAAAGCGGAAAAGAAAAGTAGCCTTATTTAAACGAGAAAGATGCCACGAGTGCCCCAACGGAAAGCTTTAAGGGTTACCGAAGGGTAACTGAGGGCGACGCAACGAGCTTTGGCAAGAAGGACGATGGGTGTAGCGTCACGAGAGATAGGAATAGAGCAGATTGAGGGGCGAGCGAACAAACGCGAGTTAATGACACCTTAGTTTAAACCATGAAAAAAAGAAATGGGCATGCAATGGGGGGGGGGGGAAGATGGTCATTGAGGGTTACGGACTCAATTCCAAGAGAAGGGAAGCGTAGCAGGGGGTGGCAGAAAGTTGGGAGGGCAGATTAGATTAGGAAATGTGCAGGGACTACATGGCGACAATTAGCACGTGACCGGGGTACTTGGATACTTATGGGAGAGGCCTTTGCCCTGCACTGGGCGTAACCAGGAGGAGGAGGATGAAAAGGTAGCAACAGGTCTTCATAACATACAGGTTGGAAAGCTGGAGCACCTTTGAACCCTTGAATATATTTCGCAAGGCTTGGCCACACGACAAGCTTGTTTTCGAGGCGTTCGCTCCCACTGCTGCGAAAATGTGCACACAACGGCTGCACAGTAGTTGCCAGAAAGCGGGCACTCTATTTTTCTTTCATAGGGAATCTTTCTTCCACTAGGGCAGCGGATTTTGGCAGGGCGAGCTTGCGTTGGCGCTGTGGTTTACGGATCCAAGCAATAGTGAACACAAAAATCCAGTGTTGGCTTTGAGCGGGATTCACATTGGTTGCCGAACCCACGGCTAATCATACACCCCCCCCCCTCCCCGTCCTATAGTGGCTCATTACAGCAGACAGAAACATCGGATAAATAACAATCCTATTTCTTAGACATATAATTTGCCGATTCTCCCTCCTGGTTCTTTCTTTTGCTGTCATTTATTTTTCTCGAAGGCCGTAATAAGAAATTTGCTGGTGCGGCTGTCCCATTTGCGCGGCAAGAAGTGCGACGCTACACACAGGTGGAGTGGCCGTTTAATTACTCTCGTGGTCCGCGAACCGGCGTCGTTGCGTATGGTATAGGAATGGTGCGTGTGAAGTCAGTGCTCGCTTCGAGCTTGTGTTCTTCATTTTGATTGAATGAAGTCTCACCGAAGTGAGCGGGGGCCGATCCCGGAGGTAGTGCAATACCGGGCCGACCTGCGGCGGAGGTGAAGCAGGCTTCAAGCACTCCGCCAACTTCCAAAAATAGGTTTAATATCGTGGGTCCACATAGAACCCGTATCAGATATTAAGCTGATAAGAACAGAGTTTTTTATTATGCTAGTTACACATCACATCATAAATATTTGTTACGAAACCAAGGAAAAAACGGATAAAAGGTGTGTAGTCTAAAACCGGCAAACAAATGACTAAAAAAACTAGTTAGTGGTGTTAGTAATAAAAGGCTAAAACTGTAAAGGTGTAAAACAGCAAAAATCGCTTCTCTAAAAACATAAGATCATCTAAGAGGTGCCGACATGGGCTCTAAAAATCTTTGTAGAGGCGCTGATAGTATCGCTGATGCACAGGCGTTTGAGTGTCCGTAGGTATGACCTACTGCACAGCCTGCGCATCACGCGATCGTTCCCCTGATCCCAGGTGCCAAGGCAGCCGACGACCACCGCGTCCACCGTCACGCGTCCCATTTGCGCGGCATGAAGTGCGACGCTACACACAGGTGGAGTGGCCGTTTAATTACTCTCGTGGTCCGCGAACCGGCGTCGTTGCGTATGGTATAGGAATGGTGCGTGTGAATTCAGTGCTCGCTTCGAGCTTGTGTTCTTCATTTTGATTGAATGAAGTCTCACCGAAGTGAGCGGGGGCCGATCCCGGAGGTAGTGCAATACCGGGCCGACCTGCGGCGGAGGTGAAGCAGGCTTCAAGCACTCCGCCAACTTCCAAAAATAGGTTTAATATCGTGGGTCCACATAGAACCCGTATCAGATATTAAGCTGATAAGAACAGATACTACACTTTGATCTTAGCCAAAAGGCCGAGAAGCGATGTCCTTCACTTCACTCCATTGTACTACTGCCTTGTGGGCGCCCTGCCGACATTGGTAACCTCAGCAACAGCGTGGGCAATTTTCTAAATTTCAGCCTGTCTAGAGACTCTATGCTCTCTATCTGAGGAATAAACTCGCGACGCCTCAGTCTTTCGCTGTTAACGAAACGCTGTCGCGTAGAAACGAGACCCGAGTGCAAGCTTGTTTGTAAGGCCAAACCAACGACGGCAACCTCGTAGAAAACGGAGCAGGCGAGCGGAAAACACGCGCAAGGGGAATGCTTACTTCCGTCTGAATGCGGCCGCTCGAGGTGACTTTCTTTGAGGCCTTCGTTTCAAGCCCGTGCGCAAGTGTAATATAGCACGCGCATTTCCTTCATTTCTTTTTATTTACCGCAAGGCCCACTGAAAATTTTGATACGGCACAGGCCGGGACGGATCGCAACGTGTAGAATCGACCGGCAGAATTAGGTAGCGTGCCCCATGTACGAAGACGAGCAACATAGAAGTGAATGAAAAAAAAAAATAAATATAGAAAAGACTGCGCACTCCTTCCAACCGGAAACAGAGGGGGGAGAAGAATCGCCATGTGAAGCACAGGTATTGTATGTTAAAAAAAGTGCTACCTCATAATCTTTACCACTATCCCGCGCGCGTGTGTTTGTATATGTATATATACACACATACATATATATATATATATATATATATATATATATATATATATACACACACACACACACATGCTAGCATAGCTTAAACGCAGCTTTGAAGCTCAGCCTTACACAAGAAGAAAGCACCACCCCTTTCGCAATCCCCATTTGAACCATTTAAGTGAGAAACGTGAGTACAGCCAGGTCGTTCGAAACTGGCGCGAAAACGCATTGGCGCCATCTGTGTACGGAACTAGGAAAACCTACGGACTTCGCCATACAGAAAGAACGGTAGATGGCGCGAGCGAACTAGAGCCAGTGAGTAATGGCAGAAACGTCTTGGGAAGAGAGAAAAAAAAAAACACGCAAAGGTTGTTGGCTTGTGGCAGCATTCTATTTTACAGCGAGTAAAGAGCATAGCAGCTTCTAAAGGAGCAGCTAAAAAAAGAAGAACGTGAGAGAGGGAGACAAACAGGCGTGTTTCCTTAGAATGCAGAGCATGCAGCACACACAATCAAGTGCCAAAGAGACCGGGAAAGCAGATGGCGCGAAGGCGTATGTCGTCAAAGCTTGAAAGCAATTTATAAACTACAAGGCGCGCCGAAGTCAACCTACTCTCATCAGGTTGCTCCCGCCTCCGATTGCATTTAAATTAAAATTACAGTCGCCTCAAAGGCAGAGAGAGAGAGAGAGAGAAAATAAATACACTCGCTTCGTGCAGCTGCACACGTTCAAATTTTACAGCAAGAGCACTCCCGAAAGCGCAAAGCCCGCTGCTGCCTGGCCGGAATGCGCTCGCTTCAGGAAATCGCCGTGCTTGCCTTGGCAACCAAGAGGTGTCGCTTGGCACACTGCTGCATTGTAGCACACCGGGAACCGTGCAGACGTCGGCGATCGCCTCGACATCGCTGCGAGCGCTCGAAGAGACAAAGTCCGAAACGACGTCAGCCGGGGCGGCGGGAGCTCGATACCCTTCACGAAACTTCTGCGTGTACACCGCCGAACGGCCACGACGGAATCGCTGGCATCCTGCTCGCAGCTGCATTGTGTCGCGCCGGGGATCGTGGAAACACCACGCAGACGTCGGCGTCGGCCCCGACATGGCTTCGAGCGCTCCAAGAGACTAAGTCCGAAACGACGTCAGCCGGGGCGTCGAGCACGCCGCCCGCGCTGGTCGCACTCGTGCTCGGAAATGGCGAAGGGGACCGCGCTAGCGTGCCTTGAATCGGTGAGCGGCGGTACCGCGGCGATCGCGAGAGCTCGTATCAGCCGCGCCAAAGCGAAATATTGGCGCTCGGCTCGGCGCAGTACGCCGCCTCGTCGCACGAGTACGGCCCCATGGAGGTCTGGCCACTTATCGCTGCTATTATAAGGGGAGAACCGGGCCGGCGTAGTCGTCGGCGCCGCGACGTTGGCGCGCGCTCTCGAAGAGACAAAGTCCGAAACGACGTCAGCCGGGGCGGCGGGAGCTCGATACCCGTCACGAAACTTCTGCGTGTACACCGCCGCACGGCCACGACGGAATCGCTGGCATCCCGCTCGCAGCTGCATTGTGTCGCGCTGGGAATCGTGGAAACACCACGCAGACGTCGGCGTCAGCCCCGACATGGCTTCGAGCGCTCCAAGAGACAAAGTCCGAAACGACGTCAGCCGGGGCGTCGAGCACGCCGCCCGCGCTGGTCGCACTCGTGCTCGGAAATGGCGAAGGGGACCGCGCTAGCGTGCCTTGAATTGGTGGGCGGCGGTACCGCGGCGATCGCGAGAGCTCGTATCAGCCGCGCCAAAGCGAAATATTGGCGCTCGGCTCGGCGCAGTACGCCGCCTCGTCGCACGAGTACGGCCCCATGGAGGTCTGGCAACTTATCGCTGCTATTATAAGGGGCCATACGGTCCCGGCTGACGTTGTACCGCAGTGCGATTTTCGGCTTGCGCGTCTTCGTAGCTGTTTCCGCGCACTGCTGCGGAGTCGAGAATCGTGCCCAGGCACGGCTACGCGAGCGCTCGAAGCGACCGAAGTCCGAAACGACGTCAGCCGGGGCGGCGGGAGCTCGATACCCTTCACGAAACTTCTGCGTGTACACCGCCGCACGGCCACGACGGAATCGCTGGCATCCCGCTCGCAGCTGCATTGTGTCGCGCCGGGAATCGTGGAAACACCACGCAGACGTCGGCGTCAGCCCCGACATGGCTTCGAGCGCTCCAAGAGACAAAGTCCGAAACGACGTCAGCCGGGGCGTCGAGCACGCCGCCCGCGCTGGTCGCACTCGTGCTCGGAAATGGCGAAGGGGACCGCGCTAGCGTGCCTTGAAACGGTGAGCGGCGGTACCGCGGCGATCGCGAGAGCTCGTATCAGCCGCGCCAAAGCGAAATATTGGCGCTCGGCTCGGCGCAGTACGGCGCCTCGTCGCACGAGTACGGCCCCATGGAGGTCTGGCAACTTATCGCTGCTATTATGAGGGGCCATACGGTCCCGGCTGACGTTGTACCGCAGTGCGATTTTGGGCTTGCGCGTCTTCGTAGCTGCTTCCGCGCACTGCTGCGGAGTCGAGAATCGTGCCCAGGCACGGCTACGCGAGCGCTCGAAGCGACAGAAGTCCGAAACGACGTCAGCCGTGGCGGCGGGAGCTCGACGCCTTTCACGAAACTTTGGCGTACAAGCCGCCGCACGGCCACTACTTAGTCGGCGTCACCGTGCAGAGGGCTGCACTATAGCTCGCCGGGAACTGGGGGAGAACCTGGCGGGCGTCGTCGTCGGCCCCGCGACGTTGGCGCGAGCGCTCGAAGAGACAAAGTCCGAAACGACGTCAGCCGGGGCGGCGGGAGCTCGATACCCTTCGCGACACTTCTGCGTGTACACCGCCGCACGGCCGCGACGGAATCGCTGGCATCCTGCTCGCAGCTGCATTGTGTCGCACCGGGAATCGTGTAAACACCACGCAGACGTCGGCGTCGGCCCCGGCATGGCTTCGAGCGCTCGAAGAGACAAAGTCCGAAACGACGTCAGCCGGGGCGTCGAGCACGCCGCCCGCGCTGGTCGCACTCGTGCTCGGAAATGGCGAAGCGGACCGCGCTAGCGTGCCTTGAATCGGTGAGCGGCGGTACCGCGGCGATCGCGAGAGCTCGTATCAGCCGCGCCAAAGCGAAATATTGGCGCTCGGCTCGGCACAGTACGCCGCCTCGTCGCACGAGTACGGCCCCATGGAGGTCTGGCCACTTATCGCTGCTACTATAAGGGGCCATACGGTCCCGGCTGACATTGTACCGCAGTGCGATTTTCGGCTTGCGCGTCTTCGTAGTTGTTTCCGCGCACTGCTGCGGAGTCGAGAATCGTGCCCAGGCACGGCTACGCGAGCGCTCGAAGCGACAGAAGTCCGAAACCACGTGAGCCGGGCCGGCGGGAGCTCGACGCCTTTCACGCAACTTTGGCGTACAAGCCGCTGCACGGCCACTACTCAGTCGGCGCCGCCGTGCAGAGGGCTGCACTATAACACGCCGGGAACCGGGAGAACCGGCCGGGCGTCGTCGTCGGCCCCGCGACGTTGGCGCGAGCGCTCGAAGAGACACAGTCCCAAACGATGTCAGCCGGGGCGTCGAGCACGCCGCCCGCGCTGGTCGCACTCGTGCTCGGAAATGGCGAAGGGGCCGGGCTAGCTTTCCTCGAATCGATCGGCCGGGGGCCGCCCCGTAGGGGGACCGAAAGGCGATCGTTCAGGAAACGGCACTGGCCATTCGCGAGAAATTGCCGTTCGCGCATTCGATGGACGCGCTGCAGTTTCACGACTTCGGCATGGTGCCGCCGACGTAAGCTTTCAATCTTGCTCGCGGCGTTACGAGGCGGCACGATTTCCGCCAAACGCTCGTCGAAAGTGCCACGAGTACGGCCCCATGGAGGTTTGGGTACTTATCGCTGCTATTATATGGGGGTCCCAGAGAGCAGTCGCCCCCAAAGCGACCTGGGTGTTTGATGTGCGGCGGGCTTCGTGCCCGTCAAGCGTGTCCCCGGTATCGCTCCCGTGGATCCCACAGCTGACGTCTGCAGCCTCATCCGCTTGATGCGTTAGGGGCTGGTTGTCGGACGACGCTTTTTCCACGATATCGAGGTGTGTTCCCCATCGTCCTCGGACGAGTCAAATACGAAAGCGCCGAAGGCGCGGGCGTGACCCGTCGCCTGGCGGCTTTGCCGTCTCGGCTACGTTGCAAGTGTCGGTCGGTCCACCAGTGCTGCGGGCTCAAGAGAAACCGCAAGCCGCGATCGAGTTGACACAACCAGTCTATCGAGAATGTTGCGTGCTTCTTGCCGCGTGGCGATACCCGGCCCTGCGGGGAGGGCGCCGTAGCGAGCTCGAACGCCGTCGTCTCGGACTGCAAAGTGCTACACTTTGCGAGAACGAAGCGTGTTGGGGCGCCTGAAGGTGGCCTCGGCATCGCAAAAACGGCGTCCGGCCTGCTTGAAAGGCTGGACGCGCAGTTGAACGATTACCTGGTTGATCCTGCCAGTAATCATATGCTTGTCTCAAAGATTAAGCCATGCATGTCTAAGTACATGCCGAAATAAGGCGAAACCGCGAATGGCTCATTAAATCAGTTATGGTTCCTTAGATCGTTTCTTCCTACTTGGATAACTGTGGTTAATTCTAGAGCTAATACATGCAGTGAGCCTGAAGCCCTTTGGGCGACGGGTGCTTTTATTAGACCAAGATCGATCGGGTTTCGGCCCGTATTGTGTGGTGACTCTGGATAACTTTGTGCTGATCGCATGGCCACGAGCCGGCGACGTTTCTTTCAAGTGTCTGCCTTATCAACTTTCGATGGTAGGTTACTTGCTTACCATGGTTGTTACGGGTAACGGAGAATCAGGGTTCGATTCCGGAGAGGGAGCCTGAGAAACGGCTACCACATCCAAGGAAGGCAGCAGGCGCGCAAATTACCCACTCCCGGCACGGGGAGGTAGTGACGAAAAATAACAATACGGGACTCTTTTGAGGCCCCGTAATTGAAATGAGTACACTCTAAATCCTTTAACGAGGATCAATTGGAGGGCAAGTCTGGTGCCAGCAGCCGCGGTAATTCCAGCTCCAATAGCGTATACTAAAGCTGCTGCGGTTAAAAAGCTCGTAGTTGGATCTCAGTTCCAGACGAGTAGTGCATCTACCCGATGCGACGGCTCGGACTGAACATCATGCCGGTCCTTTCTTGGTGCACTTCATTGTGTGCCTCGAGAAGGCCGGTGCTTTTACTTTGAAAAAATTAGAGTGCTCAACGCAGGCGAGTCGCCTGAATAAACTTGCATGGAATAATAGAACAAGACCTCGTTTCTGTTCTGTTGGTTTTTGGAATACGAGGTAATGATTAAGAGGGACAGACGGGGGCATTCGTATTGCGGCGCTAGAGGTGAAATTCTTGGACCGTCGCAAGACGAACTACTGCGAAAGCATTTGCCAAGAATGTTTTCTTTGATCAAGAACGAAAGTCAGAGGTTCGAAGGCGATCAGATACCGCCCTAGTTCTGACCATAAACGATGCCAACCAGCGATCCGCCTGAGTTACTCAAATGACTCGGCGGGCAGCTTCCGGGAAACCAAAGTGTTTGGGTTCCGGGGGAAGTATGGTTGCAAAGCTGAAACTTAAAGGAATTGACGGAAGGGCACCACCAGGAGTGGAGCCTGCGGCTTAATTTGACTCAACACGGGAAAACTTACCCGGCCCGGACACTGGGAGGATTGACAGATTGAGAGCTCTTTCTTGATTCGGTGGATGGTGGTGCATGGCCGTTCTTAGTTGGTGGAGCGATTTGTCTGGTTAATTCCGATAACGAACGAGACTCTAGCCTATTAAATAGGTGCGGGGTTCCCAGCACCTTACAACCTTCTTAGAGGGACAAGCGGCTCCTAGCCGCACGAAACAGAGCAATAACAGGTCTGTGATGCCCTTAGATGTCCGGGGCCGCACGCGCGCTACACTGAAGGAAGCAGCGTGTCTTTATCCCTGTCTGAAAAGACTGGGTAACCCGTGGAACTTCTTTCGTGATTGGGATAGGGGCTTGCAATTGTTCCCCTTGAACGAGGAATTCCCAGTAAGCGCGAGTCATAAGCTCGCGTTGATTACGTCCCTGCCCTTTGTACACACCGCCCGTCGCTACTACCGATTGAATGATTTAGTGAGGTCTTCGGACCGATGTCCGGCGCGGCCTTTCGGTTGCGCCGGTCTGTTGGAAAGATGACCAAACTTGATCATTTAGAGGAAGTAAAAGTCGTAACAAGGTTTCCGTAGGTGAACCTGCGGAAGGATCATTACCGGATTGTGAAGGGTGACGAGCGCCATTGTTTCAACCCCGTGTGGGTGAAGCAGCTCGCTGCGCCCGACGCTTTCCGCCGCTGGCCCCGCTTGGACGCGGGGACGGCTATACCCGAACATGCCGGGGACTGCCTGAATTTTGAGGGGCGCCCCGTGCGAAATTTGTTGCGCCCAGTGGACGCAGGCTGCAACCTTGGACGGTTGGCTTGGCCGCGCCCGCGGGTAGAAACGGCGTAACGCACAATGGGTGGGCTTTCTGTCCGCCTCGGCGCTCTTGCGCGGAAGGGGAGTAAGACGACCCGACCTGCTGCTTTGCCCAGTACGAGGGGAACGGCGAAGCGTGCGGTCGGTCAAGGAACTGACGGTCGAGAGCAGCTGCCGCTTAGTACACACGGAACCGTGGTGCGAGCGCTCTCCCGTCCTCCGCGGCAAACGCTGCCGAGTCTGAAAAGGCTGGCGGCTGCCGGTCGCTTCCTGCGGCGAGTATGGAGTAACGACCCGACTTTGTTGCTGCCCAAGTACTAAAGGAACGGTGTGGCGCTCGGTCGGTCATGGAAGTGGCGGTATGAGGGTGCGGCTGCCAAGTACGGAAGGAACCGTGGCCTAAAGCGCTCTCCCGTCCTCCGCGGCAAATGCTGCCGAGCCCGACAGGGCCGGCGGCTGCCGGTCGGCTCCTGCTCGTGACGCGCGAGGTGTCCGAGATCGCGGTTCAATGCGACGACGTCTGCAGGCTATTTGCCCGCCGCCGAGGGAAAGGCGGCGTTGCTGCGAAGTACCGAAGGAAACGCGGCTTTGCTACGTCGGAAGCGTT
>NC_134578.1:127477925-127485425 GCF_050947875.1 Dermacentor variabilis
GGCGAGGTAAGACACAGGCAGCGCTTCCTTGATCGAGATCACCGGCTTGGATTACACGAGAGCGCCACCTCTCGCAGCGTAGTCGCCTGTGACCTGTGTGGATCTCCTGCACCTCGGTGCGGCACCACACATGCAACCTAGCTCGAATTCACTCACGCAGCCTCCAATGAGCTGGATTACAGGGGCTCGCAAGGTCCCCCGGCTTCAGATGGCGAGGTCGTCCTGACACCTGGGATCTAGACGTACCTCGCCTCTCATCCCGAACCTACCTTTCGGATGGTTGTGTCGGCCTCCATGCTTGGATTACAAGGAGGCGCAACCCTCCCCGGCCTTAGGCACCACCTCTAGCATTGTGCTACTATCTGCCATCGACCGACGTGCACAGCCTCCAAGCTGGATTACAGAGGGTCGCCACTCCCTCCAGCGTCAATGCGCAACTGTCTGCCATTGACCGACGTGCACGGCCTCCAAGAAGCTGGATTACAGAGGGTCGCCACACCCTCCAGCGTCAGCTGCCAAGACGCAAGTGTACTCCTCACTAGGTCACACGGTTTATGCACACACACCGTGATGCCCCATCCATTTGGACGGGTGGAGACCCACCTGTGACTGGACCAACCACCCGAGCTCCGCTTGGATTACAGGACGACGCTGGACGTCCCGCTCGTAGCATGGAAGTACCAAGCCACAACGCCTCAAGAAGTATTGGCCCGCCAAAAAGTATCCCCCCGACCTTACACGGTTCGGTCAGGGCCGGGCGCCCTTCCCAGGACCTTTGCTCATACTGGGTGCAGCTCGGCATGTCGACCTACCGAGCCGCATTCCAGGGCCGGGTCGCTAGCCAGAGCTATACGTCCTGTGCCCATTTACGTTGGGTCATCGTCGGACCGAAGTCCTACCTTCGAGCGTGACGGCCCACCCTACTACTGTCACCTCGTTGGTCGTGTTGTGGGCAACCCACGTACTCGAGTAGGCGGGGGCGATAACTCCCCGAATGCCCTCCGTGAAAGGCACCTCTGCCGGGCGCCGAAGCGTCCTCGAGCTTGGTGATTCCCTTGTACACCAGGCCTCTGGCTGAGAAGCCATCTCTCCCCACATTTATATAGCGGATGGGTTGACCGCCGGCCCTTTCCCAAAAGGGCCTCCCATGTCAGTGACAGGAGGCCTGAGTCCTGACACCAGGAAACTCCCGATTGTCACCTTATGGTACTACTCCCAAACCCGAAGGCGTGGTTTCGCTTCCTCGCCCTCTTAGCCACTTTGCAGTGTTGCCCGAGGCGCCCACGAGGAGGGGGGGCGAGGTAAGACACAGGCAGCGCTTCCTTGATCGAGATCACCGGCTTGGATTACACGAGAGCGCCACCTCTCGCAGCGTAGTCGCCTGTGACCTGTGTGGATCTCCTGCACCTCGGTGCGGCACCACACATGCAACCTAGCTCGAATTCACTCACGCAGCCTCCAATGAGCTGGATTACAGGGGCTCGCAAGGTCCCCCGGCTTCAGATGGCGAGGTCGTCCTGACACCTGGGATCTAGACGTACCTCGCCTCTCATCCCGAACCTACCTTTCGGATGGTTGTGTCGGCCTCCATGCTTGGATTACAAGGAGGCGCAACCCTCCCCGGCCTTAGGCACCACCTCTAGCATTGTGCTACTATCTGCCATCGACCGACGTGCACAGCCTCCAAGCTGGATTACAGAGGGTCGCCACTCCCTCCAGCGTCAATGCGCAACTGTCTGCCATTGACCGACGTGCACGGCCTCCAAGAAGCTGGATTACAGAGGGTCGCCACACCCTCCAGCGTCAGCTGCCAAGACGCAAGTGTACTCCTCACTAGGTCACACGGTTTATGCACACACACCGTGATGCCCCATCCATTTGGACGGGTGGAGACCCACCTGTGACTGGACCAACCACCCGAGCTCCGCTTGGATTACAGGACGACGCTGGACGTCCCGCTCGTAGCATGGAAGTACCAAGCCACAACGCCTCAAGAAGTATTGGCCCGCCAAAAAGTATCCCCCCGACCTTACACGGTTCGGTCAGGGCCGGGCGCCCTTCCCAGGACCTTTGCTCATACTGGGTGCAGCTCGGCATGTCGACCTACCGAGCCGCATTCCAGGGCCGGGTCGCTAGCCAGAGCTATACGTCCTGTGCCCATTTACGTTGGGTCATCGTCGGACCGAAGTCCTACCTTCGAGCGTGACGGCCCACCCTACTACTGTCACCTCGTTGGTCGTGTTGTGGGCAACCCACGTACTCGAGTAGGCGGGGGCGATAACTCCCCGAATGCCCTCCGTGAAAGGCACCTCTGCCGGGCGCCGAAGCGTCCTCGAGCTTGGTGATTCCCTTGTACACCAGGCCTCTGGCTGAGAAGCCATCTCTCCCCACATTTATATAGCGGATGGGTTGACCGCCGGCCCTTTCCCAAAAGGGCCTCCCATGTCAGTGACAGGAGGCCTGAGTCCTGACACCAGGAAACTCCCGATTGTCACCTTATGGTACTACTCCCAAACCCGAAGGCGTGGTTTCGCTTCCTCGCCCTCTTAGCCACTTTGCAGTGTTGCCCGAGGCGCCCACGAGGAGGGGGGGCGAGGTAAGACACAGGCAGCGCTTCCTTGATCGAGATCACCGGCTTGGATTACACGAGAGCGCCACCTCTCGCAGCGTAGTCGCCTGTGACCTGTGTGGATCTCCTGCACCTCGGTGCGGCACCACACATGCAACCTAGCTCGAATTCACTCACGCAGCCTCCAATGAGCTGGATTACAGGGGCTCGCAAGGTCCCCCGGCTTCAGATGGCGAGGTCGTCCTGACACCTGGGATCTAGACGTACCTCGCCTCTCATCCCGAACCTACCTTTCGGATGGTTGTGTCGGCCTCCATGCTTGGATTACAAGGAGGCGCAACCCTCCCCGGCCTTAGGCACCACCTCTAGCATTGTGCTACTATCTGCCATCGACCGACGTGCACAGCCTCCAAGCTGGATTACAGAGGGTCGCCACTCCCTCCAGCGTCAATGCGCAACTGTCTGCCATTGACCGACGTGCACGGCCTCCAAGAAGCTGGATTACAGAGGGTCGCCACACCCTCCAGCGTCAGCTGCCAAGACGCAAGTGTACTCCTCACTAGGTCACACGGTTTATGCACACACACCGTGATGCCCCATCCATTTGGACGGGTGGAGACCCACCTGTGACTGGACCAACCACCCGAGCTCCGCTTGGATTACAGGACGACGCTGGACGTCCCGCTCGTAGCATGGAAGTACCAAGCCACAACGCCTCAAGAAGTATTGGCCCGCCAAAAAGTATCCCCCCGACCTTACACGGTTCGGTCAGGGCCGGGCGCCCTTCCCAGGACCTTTGCTCATACTGGGTGCAGCTCGGCATGTCGACCTACCGAGCCGCATTCCAGGGCCGGGTCGCTAGCCAGAGCTATACGTCCTGTGCCCATTTACGTTGGGTCATCGTCGGACCGAAGTCCTACCTTCGAGCGTGACGGCCCACCCTACTACTGTCACCTCGTTGGTCGTGTTGTGGGCAACCCACGTACTCGAGTAGGCGGGGGCGATAACTCCCCGAATGCCCTCCGTGAAAGGCACCTCTGCCAGGCGCCGAAGCGTCCTCGAGCTTGGTGATTCCCTTGTACACCAGGCCTCTGGCTGAGAAGCCATCTCTCCCCACATTTATATAGCGGATGGGTTGACCGCCGGCCCTTTCCCAAAAGGGCCTCCCATGTCAGTGACAGGAGGCCTGAGTCCTGACACCAGGAAACTCCCGATTGTCACCTTATGGTACTACTCCCAAACCCGAAGGCGTGGTTTCGCTTCCTCGCCCTCTTAGCCACTTTGCAGTGTTGCCCGAGGCGCCCACGAGGAGGGGGGGCGAGGTAAGACACAGGCAGCGCTTCCTTGATCGAGATCACCGGCTTGGATTACACGAGAGCGCCACCTCTCGCAGCGTAGTCGCCTGTGACCTGTGTGGATCTCCTGCACCTCGGTGCGGCACCACACATGCAACCTAGCTCGAATTCACTCACGCAGCCTCCAATGAGCTGGATTACAGGGGCTCGCAAGGTCCCCCGGCTTCAGATGGCGAGGTCGTCCTGACACCTGGGATCTAGACGTACCTCGCCTCTCATCCCGAACCTACCTTTCGGATGGTTGTGTCGGCCTCCATGCTTGGATTACAAGGAGGCGCAACCCTCCCCGGCCTTAGGCACCACCTCTAGCATTGTGCTACTATCTGCCATCGACCGACGTGCACAGCCTCCAAGCTGGATTACAGAGGGTCGCCACACCCTCCAGCGTCAATGCGCAACTGTCTGCCATTGACCGACGTGCACGGCCTCCAAGATGCTGGATTACAGAGGGTCGCCACACCCTCCAGCGTCAGCTGCCAAGACGCAAGTGTACTCCTCACTAGGTCACACGGTTTATGCACACACACCGTGATGCCCCATCCATTTGGACGGGTGGAGACCCACCTGTGACTGGACCAACCACCCGAGCTCCGCTTGGATTACAGGACGACGCTGGACGTCCCGCTCGTAGCATGGAAGTACCAAGCCACAACGCCTCAAGAAGTATTGGCCCGCCAAAAAGTATCCCCCCGACCTTACACGGTTCGGTCAGGGCCGGGCGCCCTTCCCAGGACCTTTGCTCATACTGGGTGCAGCTCGGCATGTCGACCTACCGAGCCGCATTCCAGGGCCGGGTCGCTAGCCAGAGCTATACGTCCTGTGCCCATTTACGTTGGGTCATCGTCGGACCGAAGTCCTACCTTCGAGCGTGACGGCCCACCCTACTACTGTCACCTCGTTGGTCGTGTTGTGGGCAACCCACGTACTCGAGTAGGCGGGGGCGATAACTCCCCGAATGCCCTCCGTGAAAGGCACCTCTGCCGGGCGCCGAAGCGTCCTCGAGCTTGGTGATTCCCTTGTACACCAGGCCTCTGGCTGAGAAGCCATCTCTCCCCACATTTATATAGCGGATGGGTTGACCGCCGGCCCTTTCCCAAAAGGGCCTCCCATGTCAGTGACAGGAGGCCTGAGTCCTGACACCAGGAAACTCCCGATTGTCACCTTATGGTACTACTCCCAAACCCGAAGGCGTGGTTTCGCTTCCTCGCCCTCTTAGCCACTTTGCAGTGTTGCCCGAGGCGCCCACGAGGAGGGGGGGCGAGGTAAGACACAGGCAGCGCTTCCTTGATCGAGATCACCGGCTTGGATTACACGAGAGCGCCACCTCTCGCAGCGTAGTCGCCTGTGACCTGTGTGGATCTCCTGCACCTCGGTGCGGCACCACACATGCAACCTAGCTCGAATTCACTCACGCAGCCTCCAATGAGCTGGATTACAGGGGCTCGCAAGGTCCCCCGGCTTCAGATGGCGAGGTCGTCCTGACACCTGGGATCTAGACGTACCTCGCCTCTCATCCCGAACCTACCTTTCGGATGGTTGTGTCGGCCTCCATGCTTGGATTACAAGGAGGCGCAACCCTCCCCGGCCTTAGGCACCACCTCTAGCATTGTGCTACTATCTGCCATCGACCGACGTGCACAGCCTCCAAGCTGGATTACAGAGGGTCGCCACTCCCTCCAGCGTCAATGCGCAACTGTCTGCCATTGACCGACGTGCACGGCCTCCAAGAAGCTGGATTACAGAGGGTCGCCACACCCTCCAGCGTCAGCTGCCAAGACGCAAGTGTACTCCTCACTAGGTCACACGGTTTATGCACACACACCGTGATGCCCCATCCATTTGGACGGGTGGAGACCCACCTGTGACTGGACCAACCACCCGAGCTCCGCTTGGATTACAGGACGACGCTGGACGTCCCGCTCGTAGCATGGAAGTACCAAGCCACAACGCCTCAAGAAGTATTGGCCCGCCAAAAAGTATCCCCCCGACCTTACACGGTTCGGTCAGGGCCGGGCGCCCTTCCCAGGACCTTTGCTCATACTGGGTGCAGCTCGGCATGTCGACCTACCGAGCCGCATTCCAGGGCCGGGTCGCTAGCCAGAGCTATACGTCCTGTGCCCATTTACGTTGGGTCATCGTCGGACCGAAGTCCTACCTTCGAGCGTGACGGCCCACCCTACTACTGTCACCTCGTTGGTCGTGTTGTGGGCAACCCACGTACTCGAGTAGGCGGGGGCGATAACTCCCCGAATGCCCTCCGTGAAAGGCACCTCTGCCGGGCGCCGAAGCGTCCTCGAGCTTGGTGATTCCCTTGTACACCAGGCCTCTGGCTGAGAAGCCATCTCTCCCCACATTTATATAGCGGATGGGTTGACCGCCGGCCCTTTCCCAAAAGGGCCTCCCATGTCAGTGACAGGAGGCCTGAGTCCTGACACCAGGAAACTCCCGATTGTCACCTTATGGTACTACTCCCAAACCCGAAGGCGTGGTTTCGCTTCCTCGCCCTCTTAGCCACTTTGCAGTGTTGCCCGAGGCGCCCACGAGGAGGGGGGGCGAGGTAAGACACAGGCAGCGCTTCCTTGATCGAGATCACCGGCTTGGATTACACGAGAGCGCCACCTCTCGCAGCGTAGTCGCCTGTGACCTGTGTGGATCTCCTGCACCTCGGTGCGGCACCACACATGCAACCTAGCTGTTTCTTCCGACAACAACGAGGCTTGCGACAGGCACTCTGGGCGTGCCACTCCCCATGAGGCCTGTCTAGATGAAATCCGGAAAATTGTAACTAGAGCTTGTCCTAGAAGCTTCAACGCTCACAAGCTCTGGGAATTAGGGAAACTTGTCCTAGACGGGCAAAATATAAGCATGCAACTAAATAATTACTTACGAGAAAACTTCTACAAAGAAAACAGGCGAACTGGTATCCGTGGGCCACAAACTTTACCTCCGACACCGCGAAGTAACAGAAAGCGACGACGTGCCGACTATGCAAAAACACAAGAATTATTCAAGAAGGATCAGTCTCGTGCAGCAAAAGAGATCCTCGACGGAGTGTTTACTTGCAAGGTCCCTGACAGTGAACAGTTTCTGGAGGAATGGCGACAGCTCATGGAGAGAGAGCCGGAGACAACCTGTTCTGCTGGCACATATGTCCCCCAAGAAGACAAAAACCCGATGACACCCATAACAACGCAAGAAATCAAGCGCGCCTTCCCTTCGATGGGCTCATCTGCTGGCCCGGATGGCTTTGGGCCCAAAGACTTGAAGAAAGTCCCGATTATTATCCTTCAACTCCTTTTCAATATTCTGCTTGTACAAAAACGACTACCGATTTCTTTGACTGGTGCTCGCACCATTTTCATACCCAAAGTGGATGAGGCCTCCTTACCCTCCCAATATCGTCCTATCACTGTTGCCCCCATTCTCCTGAGGGTCTTCCACAAGGTATTGGCGGCAAAACTACATGCCATGGTCTCGTTAGACTGTAGACAACGGGCCTTTATACCTGCCGACGGTTGTGCCGAAAATGTGCACTTACTATCAACCGTCCTCCATGAATCTAGGCGCAAACGTAGA
>NC_134578.1:127490425-127502925 GCF_050947875.1 Dermacentor variabilis
CCAATACGCCACCACCAAAATACTTAAACATGAGAGAAAGCGTCCGAGGCCATGAGGTTTCGAAAATGCCGCGCTCCGAAATTTTCACATCCGCCATTGGGAATATAATTAGTATCCGTTGTAGAAAAAAAGAAAAAGGAATCAGATTTCAAGTGATCATTGAAAGTGGCCGCGTTTTTTCGGGGCGTGTCCTGATGAAATAATTTCACTTCAGTTCGTTGGTTCAATTGCATTTGTTGGCTCCTTGCAGCATGTTTAGATTTCATCTTTTTCAGTATTCTTAGTACTCTCATTGTAGCCTGCACATTTTTCGGTTGTTTTGAGGTATCCATTCCTGAATGATGTTTTTCTTTTCCTTAAAGCTAGCCGTAGAACAAGCGCTTTCTATCTAATCATTACAATAAGAATCCAGCATCATCGGCGCGATTAAAGTTCGGGAACTGGCGATTTTTAATGCCGCGATCACGAAGGTTAACAGCATGTTCATACAAGGGGTGACGTGACGCAAGGCGTGATTTTTCAGCATACCAGTCACGATATCTAATCGAATCTAAGATTGAAATGGCGTTCTTAATTAGTTTGGTTCCAGATAGAACAAACAGAAATAAAAAAAAGGTTGTCTTTGATTGCCATTCAAATCTTAAGACCGCGTGTAGAAAGTGTTCCGGCTTACATTCGGCAAATCAAAATGAACGGCTAAAATTAGTCTATCCCATTAGGTTTCATGCGGGAGATCACGCGAAAGGCAGCCATTCTTCTTTACATGGTTTCTCTCTTTTGCGCTGTCATTTGCGCATGCAAATTTCTTCGTACGGGAATTTTATGAAGCGAAGGCAGCTACAGACCGTTTTCATTGTTTCGTTCATGTTCGTAGGCGCAAATTTTCAAACCTAGTGCTTGGAGGAACATTTCCGCTGCTCTAGAAGGGCATGACAGTGCCCGCTCTTTCATTTCTCCAATCGCTCGCAAACACATTGCATTGCCAGTCTACAGCGGCAATACAAAGCGACGTTTCACCATGCACGTCGAAGTTGATTACCAGTACCGCGCCAGCGTCGACTGGCCGCCGAAGCGACGAGCTCAGCAGCGCATGCGCAAGGGCCGACACCACCCCAACCGAGCTTCCCTGCTTATCGGAGAGAGCAGGTGCGCGTGAACACGGGCGCGCCTGAGTATCTGAGTTTAAAAAAAAAAAGAACTGTGCCCGAGGCAGTGACAAAGACAAGTGGTCGCGGTCGCTCTGAATCTTATCGTATTATAGAAAAGGCGGGTTGGCGGCGCTTCCTCGAGGGTCAAAACGTACAATCGTCGAACTAGCGCTCCCGGCGTCAAGTGGAGTGCATCCTTCTTCTTGTAACGGTTTGCAATTGACCGCTTGAATGTGCCGACCACGCGTCACGGGTCGCGTATAGAGCCAACCGTTGGCAAGAACGCGTCTAGCGTAGCAGCAGAACCGATCGCGGTTGCGATAACCCATCGCTGCGTAGCGAAAGAAAAAAAAAACGAACGCACCCACACGCAGTTTGTAGCAATAACCGCACAAACCAATGTGGTTTTAAATGTAGCTTCGCAGGTCACAGTAGAAGGGCACTGAAACTTTCTCATAACGCACACTGCTGTAGTCCACAAAGAACAAAGCGCACAAAACAGATCTGATACAGCCGCACTGCATTATTTCGTGTTTTCACTATATCATAACTTTCGTGTGCATGCCACGCAGGCCAGGAGTAAAAGGCAAGAAAAAAAATGATACGCGATCCTAAGCTTTGACTTGGCTGCTGTGGCATTTATGTTCTCTAGGCGAACGCAACGCGCCAGCCTCGACTGGCCGCCGAAGCGACGAGCTCAGCAGCGCATGCGCAAGGGCCCACACCACCCCAACCGAGCTTCCCTGCTTATCGGAGAGAGCAAGTGCGCGTGAACACGGGCGCGTCTGAGTATCTGAGCTTACAAAAAAAAAAAAAAAACTGTGCCCGAGGCAATGACAAAGGCAAGTGGTCGCGGTCGCTCTGAATCTTATCGTATTATAGAAAAGGCGGGTTGGTGGCGCTTCCTCGAGGGTCAAAACGTACAATCGTCCAACTAGCGCTCCCGGTGTCAAGTGGAGTGCATCCTTCTTCTTGGAACGGTTTGCAATTGACTGCTTGAATGTGCCGACCACGCGACACGCGTCGCGTATAGAGCCAACCGTTGGCAAGAACGCGTCTAGCGTAGCAGCAGAACCGATCGCGGTTGCGATAACCCATCGCTGCGTAGCGAAAGAAAAAAAAAAAACGAACGCACCCACACGCAGTTTGTAGCAATAACCGCGCAAACCAATGTGGTTTTAAATGTAGCTTCGCAGGTCACAGTAGAAGGGCACTGAAACTTTCTCATAACGCACACCGCTGTAGTCCACAAAGAACAAAACGCACAAAATAGATCTGATCTGCATTATTTCGTGTTTTCACTATATCATAACTTTCGTGTGCATGTCACGCAGGCCAAGGAGTAAAAGGCAAGAAAAAAAAGATGATACGCGATCCTAAGCTTTGACTTGGCTGCTGTGGCATTTATGTTCTCTAGGCGAACGCAATGCACAAACTGAACTCGAATTTCCGATAATGGAAGTTCGTATTTGGCGACAAGGTTGTATTTTTGACTAATATTTGCGTTTTTCGCCCGTGCATGCGCTTCACTGCGCTACTCTTTGCCCCTTCAACGCGGCTTCACTGCAATGCGGGAGTGTTCTGCGTTAAGCCGAACCAACAGGCAAAATCGCGCCTAGCACATAGAGTTCCCCCCCCCCCCCAAAAAAAAAAAAGCGGAAAAGAAAAGTAGCCTTATTTAAACGAGAAAGATGCCACGAGTGCCCCAACGGAAAGCTTTAAGGGTTACCGAAGGGTAACTGAGGGCGACGCAACGAGCTTTGGCAAGAAGGACGATGGGTGTAGCGTCACGAGAGATAGGAATAGAGCAGATTGAGGGGCGAGCGAACAAACGCGAGTTAATGACACCTTAGTTTAAACCATGAAAAAAAGAAATGGGCATGCAATGGGGGGGGGGGGGGGGAAGATGGTCATTGAGGGTTACGGACTCAATTCCAAGAGAAGGGAAGCGTAGCAGGGGGTGGCAGAAAGTTGGGAGGGCAGATTAGATTAGGAAATGTGCAGGGACTACATGGCGACAATTAGCACGTGACCGGGGTACTTGGATACTTATGGGAGAGGCCTTTGCCCTGCACTGGGCGTAACCAGGAGGAGGAGGATGAAAAGGTAGCAACAGGTCTTCATAACATACAGGTTGGAAAGCTGGAGCACCTTTGAACCCTTGAATATATTTCGCAAGGCTTGGCCACACGACAAGCTTGTTTTCGAGGCGTTCGCTCCCACTGCTGCGAAAATGTGCACACAACGGCTGCACAGTAGTTGCCAGAAAGCGGGCACTCTATTTTTCTTTCATAGGGAATCTTTCTTCCACTAGGGCAGCGGATTTTGGCAGGGCGAGCTTGCGTTGGCGCTGTGGTTTACGGATCCAAGCAATAGTGAACACAAAAATCCAGTGTTGGCTTTGAGCGGGATTCACATTGGTTGCCGAACCCACGGCTAATCATACACCCCCCCCCCCCCCTCCCCGTCCTATAGTGGCTCATTACAGCAGACAGAAACATCGGATAAATAACAATCCTATTTCTTAGACATATAATTTGCCGATTCTCCCTCCTGGTTCTTTCTTTTGCTGTCATTTATTTTTCTCGAAGGCCGTAATAAGAAATTTGCTGGTGCGGCTGTCCCATTTGCGCGGCAAGAAGTGCGACGCTACACACAGGTGGAGTGGCCGTTTAATTACTCTCGTGGTCCGCGAACCGGCGTCGTTGCGTATGGTATAGGAATGGTGCGTGTGAAGTCAGTGCTCGCTTCGAGCTTGTGTTCTTCATTTTGATTGAATGAAGTCTCACCGAAGTGAGCGGGGGCCGATCCCGGAGGTAGTGCAATACCGGGCCGACCTGCGGCGGAGGTGAAGCAGGCTTCAAGCACTCCGCCAACTTCCAAAAATAGGTTTAATATCGTGGGTCCACATAGAACCCGTATCAGATATTAAGCTGATAAGAACAGAGTTTTTTATTATGCTAGTTACACATCACATCATAAATATTTGTTACGAAACCAAGGAAAAAACGGATAAAAGGTGTGTAGTCTAAAACCGGCAAACAAATGACTAAAAAAACTAGTTAGTGGTGTTAGTAATAAAAGGCTAAAACTGTAAAGGTGTAAAACAGCAAAAATCGCTTCTCTAAAAACATAAGATCATCTAAGAGGTGCCGACATGGGCTCTAAAAATCTTTGTAGAGGCGCTGATAGTATCGCTGATGCACAGGCGTTTGAGTGTCCGTAGGTATGACCTACTGCACAGCCTGCGCATCACGCGATCGTTCCCCTGATCCCAGGTGCCAAGGCAGCCGACGACCACCGCGTCCACCGTCACGCGTCCCATTTGCGCGGCATGAAGTGCGACGCTACACACAGGTGGAGTGGCCGTTTAATTACTCTCGTGGTCCGCGAACCGGCGTCGTTGCGTATGGTATAGGAATGGTGCGTGTGAATTCAGTGCTCGCTTCGAGCTTGTGTTCTTCATTTTGATTGAATGAAGTCTCACCGAAGTGAGCGGGGGCCGATCCCGGAGGTAGTGCAATACCGGGCCGACCTGCGGCGGAGGTGAAGCAGGCTTCAAGCACTCCGCCAACTTCCAAAAATAGGTTTAATATCGTGGGTCCACATAGAACCCGTATCAGATATTAAGCTGATAAGAACAGATACTACACTTTGATCTTAGCCAAAAGGCCGAGAAGCGATGTCCTTCACTTCACTCCATTGTACTACTGCCTTGTGGGCGCCCTGCCGACATTGGTAACCTCAGCAACAGCGTGGGCAATTTTCTAAATTTCAGCCTGTCTAGAGACTCTATGCTCTCTATCTGAGGAATAAACTCGCGACGCCTCAGTCTTTCGCTGTTAACGAAACGCTGTCGCGTAGAAACGAGACCCGAGTGCAAGCTTGTTTGTAAGGCCAAACCAACGACGGCAACCTCGTAGAAAACGGAGCAGGCGAGCGGAAAACACGCGCAAGGGGAATGCTTACTTCCGTCTGAATGCGGCCGCTCGAGGTGACTTTCTTTGAGGCCTTCGTTTCAAGCCCGTGCGCAAGTGTAATATAGCACGCGCATTTCCTTCATTTCTTTTTATTTACCGCAAGGCCCACTGAAAATTTTGATACGGCACAGGCCGGGACGGATCGCAACGTGTAGAATCGACCGGCAGAATTAGGTAGCGTGCCCCATGTACGAAGACGAGCAACATAGAAGTGAATGAAAAAAAAAAATAAATATAGAAAAGACTGCGCACTCCTTCCAACCGGAAACAGAGGGGGGAGAAGAATCGCCATGTGAAGCACAGGTATTGTATGTTAAAAAAAGTGCTACCTCATAATCTTTACCACTATCCCGCGCGCGTGTGTTTGTATATGTATATATACACACATACATATATATATATATATATATATATATATATATATATATATATACACACACACACACATGCTAGCATAGCTTAAACGCAGCTTTGAAGCTCAGCCTTACACAAGAAGAAAGCACCACCCCTTTCGCAATCCCCATTTGAACCATTTAAGTGAGAAACGTGAGTACAGCCAGGTCGTTCGAAACTGGCGCGAAAACGCATTGGCGCCATCTGTGTACGGAACTAGGAAAACCTACGGACTTCGCCATACAGAAAGAACGGTAGATGGCGCGAGCGAACTAGAGCCAGTGAGTAATGGCAGAAACGTCTTGGGAAGAGAGAAAAAAAAAAACACGCAAAGGTTGTTGGCTTGTGGCAGCATTCTATTTTACAGCGAGTAAAGAGCATAGCAGCTTCTAAAGGAGCAGCTAAAAAAAGAAGAACGTGAGAGAGGGAGACAAACAGGCGTGTTTCCTTAGAATGCAGAGCATGCAGCACACACAATCAAGTGCCAAAGAGACCGGGAAAGCAGATGGCGCGAAGGCGTATGTCGTCAAAGCTTGAAAGCAATTTATAAACTACAAGGCGCGCCGAAGTCAACCTACTCTCATCAGGTTGCTCCCGCCTCCGATTGCATTTAAATTAAAATTACAGTCGCCTCAAAGGCAGAGAGAGAGAGAGAGAGAAAATAAATACACTCGCTTCGTGCAGCTGCACACGTTCAAATTTTACAGCAAGAGCACTCCCGAAAGCGCAAAGCCCGCTGCTGCCTGGCCGGAATGCGCTCGCTTCAGGAAATCGCCGTGCTTGCCTCGGCAACCAAGAGGTGTCGCTTGGCACACTGCTGCATTGTAGCACACCGGGAACCGTGCAGACGTCGGCGATCGCCTCGACATCGCTGCGAGCGCTCGAAGAGACAAAGTCCGAAACGACGTCAGCCGGGGCGGCGGGAGCTCGATACCCTTCACGAAACTTCTGCGTGTACACCGCCGAACGGCCACGACGGAATCGCTGGCATCCTGCTCGCAGCTGCATTGTGTCGCGCCGGGGATCGTGGAAACACCACGCAGACGTCGGCGTCGGCCCCGACATGGCTTCGAGCGCTCCAAGAGACTAAGTCCGAAACGACGTCAGCCGGGGCGTCGAGCACGCCGCCCGCGCTGGTCGCACTCGTGCTCGGAAATGGCGAAGGGGACCGCGCTAGCGTGCCTTGAATCGGTGAGCGGCGGTACCGCGGCGATCGCGAGAGCTCGTATCAGCCGCGCCAAAGCGAAATATTGGCGCTCGGCTCGGCGCAGTACGCCGCCTCGTCGCACGAGTACGGCCCCATGGAGGTCTGGCCACTTATCGCTGCTATTATAAGGGGAGAACCGGGCCGGCGTAGTCGTCGGCGCCGCGACGTTGGCGCGCGCTCTCGAAGAGACAAAGTCCGAAACGACGTCAGCCGGGGCGGCGGGAGCTCGATACCCGTCACGAAACTTCTGCGTGTACACCGCCGCACGGCCACGACGGAATCGCTGGCATCCCGCTCGCAGCTGCATTGTGTCGCGCTGGGAATCGTGGAAACACCACGCAGACGTCGGCGTCAGCCCCGACATGGCTTCGAGCGCTCCAAGAGACAAAGTCCGAAACGACGTCAGCCGGGGCGTCGAGCACGCCGCCCGCGCTGGTCGCACTCGTGCTCGGAAATGGCGAAGGGGACCGCGCTAGCGTGCCTTGAATTGGTGGGCGGCGGTACCGCGGCGATCGCGAGAGCTCGTATCAGCCGCGCCAAAGCGAAATATTGGCGCTCGGCTCGGCGCAGTACGCCGCCTCGTCGCACGAGTACGGCCCCATGGAGGTCTGGCAACTTATCGCTGCTATTATAAGGGGCCATACGGTCCCGGCTGACGTTGTACCGCAGTGCGATTTTCGGCTTGCGCGTCTTCGTAGCTGTTTCCGCGCACTGCTGCGGAGTCGAGAATCGTGCCCAGGCACGGCTACGCGAGCGCTCGAAGCGACCGAAGTCCGAAACGACGTCAGCCGGGGCGGCGGGAGCTCGATACCCTTCACGAAACTTCTGCGTGTACACCGCCGCACGGCCACGACGGAATCGCTGGCATCCCGCTCGCAGCTGCATTGTGTCGCGCCGGGAATCGTGGAAACACCACGCAGACGTCGGCGTCAGCCCCGACATGGCTTCGAGCGCTCCAAGAGACAAAGTCCGAAACGACGTCAGCCGGGGCGTCGAGCACGCCGCCCGCGCTGGTCGCACTCGTGCTCGGAAATGGCGAAGGGGACCGCGCTAGCGTGCCTTGAAACGGTGAGCGGCGGTACCGCGGCGATCGCGAGAGCTCGTATCAGCCGCGCCAAAGCGAAATATTGGCGCTCGGCTCGGCGCAGTACGGCGCCTCGTCGCACGAGTACGGCCCCATGGAGGTCTGGCAACTTATCGCTGCTATTATGAGGGGCCATACGGTCCCGGCTGACGTTGTACCGCAGTGCGATTTTGGGCTTGCGCGTCTTCGTAGCTGCTTCCGCGCACTGCTGCGGAGTCGAGAATCGTGCCCAGGCACGGCTACGCGAGCGCTCGAAGCGACAGAAGTCCGAAACGACGTCAGCCGTGGCGGCGGGAGCTCGACGCCTTTCACGAAACTTTGGCGTACAAGCCGCCGCACGGCCACTACTTAGTCGGCGTCACCGTGCAGAGGGCTGCACTATAGCTCGCCGGGAACTGGGGGAGAACCTGGCGGGCGTCGTCGTCGGCCCCGCGACGTTGGCGCGAGCGCTCGAAGAGACAAAGTCCGAAACGACGTCAGCCGGGGCGGCGGGAGCTCGATACCCTTCGCGACACTTCTGCGTGTACACCGCCGCACGGCCGCGACGGAATCGCTGGCATCCTGCTCGCAGCTGCATTGTGTCGCACCGGGAATCGTGTAAACACCACGCAGACGTCGGCGTCGGCCCCGGCATGGCTTCGAGCGCTCGAAGAGACAAAGTCCGAAACGACGTCAGCCGGGGCGTCGAGCACGCCGCCCGCGCTGGTCGCACTCGTGCTCGGAAATGGCGAAGCGGACCGCGCTAGCGTGCCTTGAATCGGTGAGCGGCGGTACCGCGGCGATCGCGAGAGCTCGTATCAGCCGCGCCAAAGCGAAATATTGGCGCTCGGCTCGGCACAGTACGCCGCCTCGTCGCACGAGTACGGCCCCATGGAGGTCTGGCCACTTATCGCTGCTACTATAAGGGGCCATACGGTCCCGGCTGACATTGTACCGCAGTGCGATTTTCGGCTTGCGCGTCTTCGTAGTTGTTTCCGCGCACTGCTGCGGAGTCGAGAATCGTGCCCAGGCACGGCTACGCGAGCGCTCGAAGCGACAGAAGTCCGAAACCACGTGAGCCGGGCCGGCGGGAGCTCGACGCCTTTCACGCAACTTTGGCGTACAAGCCGCTGCACGGCCACTACTCAGTCGGCGCCGCCGTGCAGAGGGCTGCACTATAACACGCCGGGAACCGGGAGAACCGGCCGGGCGTCGTCGTCGGCCCCGCGACGTTGGCGCGAGCGCTCGAAGAGACACAGTCCCAAACGATGTCAGCCGGGGCGTCGAGCACGCCGCCCGCGCTGGTCGCACTCGTGCTCGGAAATGGCGAAGGGGCCGGGCTAGCTTTCCTCGAATCGATCGGCCGGGGGCCGCCCCGTAGGGGGACCGAAAGGCGATCGTTCAGGAAACGGCACTGGCCATTCGCGAGAAATTGCCGTTCGCGCATTCGATGGACGCGCTGCAGTTTCACGACTTCGGCATGGTGCCGCCGACGTAAGCTTTCAATCTTGCTCGCGGCGTTACGAGGCGGCACGATTTCCGCCAAACGCTCGTCGAAAGTGCCACGAGTACGGCCCCATGGAGGTTTGGGTACTTATCGCTGCTATTATATGGGGGTCCCAGAGAGCAGTCGCCCCCAAAGCGACCTGGGTGTTTGATGTGCGGCGGGCTTCGTGCCCGTCAAGCGTGTCCCCGGTATCGCTCCCGTGGATCCCACAGCTGACGTCTGCAGCCTCATCCGCTTGATGCGTTAGGGGCTGGTTGTCGGACGACGCTTTTTCCACGATATCGAGGTGTGTTCCCCATCGTCCTCGGACGAGTCAAATACGAAAGCGCCGAAGGCGCGGGCGTGACCCGTCGCCTGGCGGCTTTGCCGTCTCGGCTACGTTGCAAGTGTCGGTCGGTCCACCAGTGCTGCGGGCTCAAGAGAAACCGCAAGCCGCGATCGAGTTGACACAACCAGTCTATCGAGAATGTTGCGTGCTTCTTGCCGCGTGGCGATACCCGGCCCTGCGGGGAGGGCGCCGTAGCGAGCTCGAACGCCGTCGTCTCGGACTGCAAAGTGCTACACTTTGCGAGAACGAAGCGTGTTGGGGCGCCTGAAGGTGGCCTCGGCATCGCAAAAACGGCGTCCGGCCTGCTTGAAAGGCTGGACGCGCAGTTGAACGATTACCTGGTTGATCCTGCCAGTAATCATATGCTTGTCTCAAAGATTAAGCCATGCATGTCTAAGTACATGCCGAAATAAGGCGAAACCGCGAATGGCTCATTAAATCAGTTATGGTTCCTTAGATCGTTTCTTCCTACTTGGATAACTGTGGCAATTCTAGAGCTAATACATGCAGTGAGCCTGAAGCCCTTTGGGCGACGGGTGCTTTTATTAGACCAAGATCGATCGGGTTTCGGCCCGTATTGTGTGGTGACTCTGGATAACTTTGTGCTGATCGCATGGCCACGAGCCGGCGACGTTTCTTTCAAGTGTCTGCCTTATCAACTTTCGATGGTAGGTTACTTGCTTACCATGGTTGTTACGGGTAACGGAGAATCAGGGTTCGATTCCGGAGAGGGAGCCTGAGAAACGGCTACCACATCCAAGGAAGGCAGCAGGCGCGCAAATTACCCACTCCCGGCACGGGGAGGTAGTGACGAAAAATAACAATACGGGACTCTTTTGAGGCCCCGTAATTGAAATGAGTACACTCTAAATCCTTTAACGAGGATCAATTGGAGGGCAAGTCTGGTGCCAGCAGCCGCGGTAATTCCAGCTCCAATAGCGTATACTAAAGCTGCTGCGGTTAAAAAGCTCGTAGTTGGATCTCAGTTCCAGACGAGTAGTGCATCTACCCGATGCGACGGCTCGGACTGAACATCATGCCGGTCCTTTCTTGGTGCACTTCATTGTGTGCCTCGAGAAGGCCGGTGCTTTTACTTTGAAAAAATTAGAGTGCTCAACGCAGGCGAGTCGCCTGAATAAACTTGCATGGAATAATAGAACAAGACCTCGTTTCTGTTCTGTTGGTTTTTGGAATACGAGGTAATGATTAAGAGGGACAGACGGGGGCATTCGTATTGCGGCGCTAGAGGTGAAATTCTTGGACCGTCGCAAGACGAACTACTGCGAAAGCATTTGCCAAGAATGTTTTCTTTGATCAAGAACGAAAGTCAGAGGTTCGAAGGCGATCAGATACCGCCCTAGTTCTGACCATAAACGATGCCAACCAGCGATCCGCCTGAGTTACTCAAATGACTCGGCGGGCAGCTTCCGGGAAACCAAAGTGTTTGGGTTCCGGGGGAAGTATGGTTGCAAAGCTGAAACTTAAAGGAATTGACGGAAGGGCACCACCAGGAGTGGAGCCTGCGGCTTAATTTGACTCAACACGGGAAAACTTACCCGGCCCGGACACTGGGAGGATTGACAGATTGAGAGCTCTTTCTTGATTCGGTGGATGGTGGTGCATGGCCGTTCTTAGTTGGTGGAGCGATTTGTCTGGTTAATTCCGATAACGAACGAGACTCTAGCCTATTAAATAGGTGCGGGGTTCCCAGCACCTTACAACCTTCTTAGAGGGACAAGCGGCTCCTAGCCGCACGAAACAGAGCAATAACAGGTCTGTGATGCCCTTAGATGTCCGGGGCCGCACGCGCGCTACACTGAAGGAAGCAGCGTGTCTTTATCCCTGTCTGAAAAGACTGGGTAACCCGTGGAACTTCTTTCGTGATTGGGATAGGGGCTTGCAATTGTTCCCCTTGAACGAGGAATTCCCAGTAAGCGCGAGTCATAAGCTCGCGTTGATTACGTCCCTGCCCTTTGTACACACCGCCCGTCGCTACTACCGATTGAATGATTTAGTGAGGTCTTCGGACCGATGTCCGGCGCGGCCTTTCGGTTGCGCCGGTCTGTTGGAAAGATGACCAAACTTGATCATTTAGAGGAAGTAAAAGTCGTAACAAGGTTTCCGTAGGTGAACCTGCGGAAGGATCATTACCGGATTGTGAAGGGTGACGAGCGCCATTGTTTCAACCCCGTGTGGGTGAAGCAGCTCGCTGCGCCCGACGCTTTCCGCCGCTGGCCCCGCTTGGACGCGGGGACGGCTATACCCGAACATGCCGGGGACTGCCTGAATTTTGAGGGGCGCCCCGTGCGAAATTTGTTGCGCCCAGTGGACGCAGGCTGCAACCTTGGACGGTTGGCTTGGCCGCGCCCGCGGGTAGAAACGGCGTAACGCACAATGGGTGGGCTTTCTGTCCGCCTCGGCGCTCTTGCGCGGAAGGGGAGTAAGACGACCCGACCTGCTGCTTTGCCCAGTACGAGGGGAACGGCGAAGCGTGCGGTCGGTCAAGGAACTGACGGTCGAGAGCAGCTGCCGCTTAGTACACACGGAACCGTGGTGCGAGCGCTCTCCCGTCCTCCGCGGCAAACGCTGCCGAGTCTGAAAAGGCTGGCGGCTGCCGGTCGCTTCCTGCGGCGAGTATGGAGTAACGACCCGACTTTGTTGCTGCCCAAGTACTAAAGGAACGGTGTGGCGCTCGGTCGGTCATGGAAGTGGCGGTATGAGGGTGCGGCTGCCAAGTACGGAAGGAACCGTGGCCTAAAGCGCTCTCCCGTCCTCCGCGGCAAATGCTGCCGAGCCCGACAGGGCCGGCGGCTGCCGGTCGGCTCCTGCTCGTGACGCGCGAGGTGTCCGAGATCGCGGTTCAATGCGACGACG
>NC_134578.1:127507925-127512925 GCF_050947875.1 Dermacentor variabilis
CACCAAAAATGTAGCCAAGGGCGGCCATTTTGAATCTTGAAAATACCATTTTGAATCCACGCCAATCAGGTCCAAATTAACGTACAAATTTACTTTCTTTTTAACTGTTAGTCAGTAAGAAGCATAACAAACAAACCTATAGCAATATTTTTAGTTAATTGTTCCCTATTAATTAGTAGAAAATCATTAGTTTTGTAGCTTCGGTCCACACTGCACAGAACTAATATCTTAACCCGTCGCAGTATAGACGTGTACTGCACAGAACTGGCGATACGTAGTTTTTGATGGAACAACATATTAGTTGGTGGGAAGGAGATTCAACCATGACAAAGAAAGGGCATAAGAAGGCTCAAACCAAGAATCAAACCTCCAACCCAGAGGCAAATAGACACGAAGAATCTACTACTTCAGGTCTACACTCGAGCGAATCTACTCACACAGAACGTTCAGTTCCGTACCAAGAAAGAAACATGGGAACCAGAGAAGGTGAGCAACATTTGAAAAGCGTCATGGATATTGACGAACGCTTCATTAAAGCACTACTGGAGTTGCGACATGACCTTCCTCCAACAAGAGAGGCATTAGATGCCATATTGCATGAATTCCAAAACATGAAAGCCTTGGCTCTAAAGACCATTGAACACAATGCATTTCTAACGGGCAAGGCTGAGGCCGAATCCAAGCAAGGTTCCTACTCGCAGTCTTTCTCAGCAGGATGTGAGCAAAACAACATGCAGGGATTCAAACGGGCTCTGCTAATTAAAGACATATCAGGAACAGAGAATCCTCAGCAGGAAATAAGAGCTAAGCTCAAGAATTTCGAGCCAATTGAGTTCGGTCTCACTGATGTGGATGTCAAGAACATCAAGGATGGAGTAGCAGTAGTTGCGGATAAAGTCGAGCATCTCAGAAGCCTGGAGTCAGGCCTTAAGGCCAACCAGGAGACGGGTCACTTCTCTATAAGAATTGCTGAAGGGCTATCTCCCGAAGTAAAGATCGTAGGCGTGGATCTCGGAGTCAATGAAAATGAGATTCCAGAAAGAATCATCAAACAAAACAATCTCAACGGAAACGAGGAAGAGGTCAAAATAGTTTGGGTGACCAAAAAAGAGTCATCAAAATCGGTCACAGTACGAATAAGCAACCGAGAGCTTGCTAATCAAATGGTGAAAAGAGGACATGTAAACATCGGTTGGACTCGATGCAGAGTCTATGAGAATGTTCTCGTCTCTAAGTGTTCAAGGTGTGCACGTTTCGGGCACATAGAGAAACAGTGCAGGTCTAGAGGTGTAAGATGCACAGAATGTGGTGGAGCCCACTACTACAGTGAATGCCAGGCAGAGACTAAATCCTGCCCCGTATGCAAGGAGAAGGGCTACAACTACAAAAAACATTCCATGTGGGACGCAACATGTCTCGCCTTTGATGAAGCTTATGAGTCTCAGAGGAGACGTATGGGTTTTGTTTCAAAGTAAATAGTCGAAGGACTCAGTTTATAATTGTATTTCCCTTCAAAACAGAAAACCTTTCTCTTGTTTTTTAATAACCATAAAAATGTGTACTAATTCACTAAACATAATTCAACTAAATCAAGCTAGATCAATAAAAGCTACAACTCAATTAAACAACCTACAGACCCACTTTCAACAGGATATTTCAGTTGTTCAAGAACCTTACGCACTAAATAATAAAATAATAGGCTATCCATTAAAATCGAAAATAGTAAGTCATCCAGTTCTCCCAAAAACAGCCATCATAATACATAATGAAAAAATCCATATTTTCCCATTACTTACCACACAAAATATAATAGCCATAAGAATTAAATGGGAAGCCGAATATATCAACCTAATTAACTGCTATGTCTCACCAAAAGATAACATCGAACCCTATTTATTAGAGATTGAAGAAATTTTAAAATTAAAAGAAAAAGAGAATGTAATAATTCTAGGAGACTTTAACTCTAAAAACATAGTATGGGGAGGCCAAATCTCGGAACCAAGAGGAGAGAAACTTTTCGAATTCATTGTTAGAAACGATTTAAATATATTAAATAACGAAAATTCGCTTCCTACTTTTGAAACTAAAAACGGGAAAAGCTGGATCGACGTATCTATTATCAATAAAACTATGGCAAACAAAATACAAAAATGGGAGGTTCTAGAAGAAAATTCTCTTAGCGACCACAGGTATATAGCAATAACAGCTTTCAATAAACAGATCGAACCTATAAAACGCCTAACTATGAAGGGCGAATATCAGGTATTAGAAAAACTCAAACGAGACACATGGTTCCAAGAAATAGTAAAAGACGACATAGTAAATACTATTCAGATAGAATCAATAATAAACACTTTTTATTCTAAAATCGAAAACTTAGTAAAAAAATACACCAAAACAATAAAATCAACAGATTCAATAGCAAAACCATGGTGGAACATAGAATTAGAAATAGAAAGGAAAAAAGTAAGAGCATTAAGAAGAAGATATCAAAAAGCAAATGAGGATAACAAAGAAAGTTTTAAAAAAGTATATCTAGCGGCATTACAGGATTATAACAATAACATAAGTAGAGCAAAGGACTCATCGTGGAAAGAATTGTGTTCTACTGTGAAAAACAAAAATCCATTTACGGTTCCCTACAAATTAGCAACAAACAAAATTAAGAATCCTGTGGTAATTTCGGTTATTAAAAAAGATAATGGTCTTCAAACAGAAACAGAAGAAGAATCTGTTGAATATCTACTAGGAAAATTGTACAACTTCGAAGAAAGCCATAACAAAACACCTGTTAATCCAACTATTTCAGATAATATAGAAAACCATGAATTCATACCTTTTACTACTATAGAAGTAGATGGTATAATGCACAACCTTAAAAAACGAATAGCCCCAGGACCAGATAACTTAAGAACTTCATTTATACAAACTCTTTATTATTCACATAAACAGTTCTTTATAAAAATTTTCAACAGTTGTACTAAATTAGGTTACTTTCCAAAACGTTGGAAAACTTCCAGAATCATTTTAATACCCAAAAACAAGAAATCAGATAAACCAGAAGAAACTTACCGACCTATTGCAATCAACTCAATACTAGGAAAAGTTTTTGAAAAATTGATTAACAATAGGATTTATCATTTCTTAGTGGTAAATGATTTACTACCACTAAATCAATATGGATTTAAGCATGGTACATCTGCAATTAATGCACTAGACAATATAAAAGAAGCCATAAACAAAGCAAAACTTGATAAAATGCAGTCCCTTATAATCTCCTTGGATATCAAAAATGCTTTCGGGAACATTAATAAAGAAATAATCATTGATATTATGCAGAAGCATCAATTACCTACATATCTCATTTCAATTACAGCTAACATTTTGACAGAAAGAACTATAATATATAAGTCTTCTACAGTCAATTTTAGCAAAATATTAGAAAGTGGTTCACCTCAAGGATCTCCACTTAGCCCTACACTATGGAATCTCACCATTTCAGAGCTTTTAAATACTAGAATGCCAAAAAATGTCACTATACAAGCATTTGCAGACGACGTCACTCTAATAGTTAAGGGTACTAGTAGAGCTCACTTGGAAAGAATAGGCAATGAGGCACTACAGAAACTCTACCAATGGGCTAACAATAACAAATTAAGTTTTAATCCTCAAAAATGCGAATCCTTAGTTCTAGGAAATAAATACAAAGGAAAACCACCAAAACTACAATTAGGCAATGATACAATAAAGAATAAAGATGAACTAAAAATTCTAGGTGTAATTTTCGACAAAGGACTAACCTTTATTCCACATCTGAAAGAGGTAAAAAACAAAATCATTCAAGTGACAGCCAAAATATCGCAATTCAGTAAAATAAATTGGGGATTGAAACCTACGCAACTAAGACAAATCTATATAAGGGGAATCGAAAGAATGATTATTTATGGCTCTCAGGTGTGGTACAAACAGCATACACACATTATAAGAAAACTAACATCAATTCAGAGAATATTTTTAATAAAAATATGCAAGGGTTTCAGCACAATATCAAACATGGCTCTTCAAGTCATATGTAATGTTCCACCAATACACTTTACCATAGAAAAGGAAAATGCTTTATATGATATATTCCATAAAGGCAGCAATTTTATATTTAAAGAAAAGTCTTTTAACAAATCAAATATAGCTGACAAAATAGAATATTGGCATACTCACCCTGCTGAAAGAGTCGCACTAGACTACAGAACAGAATCAATCAAGGCTGATTACAACATATATACTGACGGTTCAAAAGATGGTGAAAAAACCGGCGCAGCATTTGTAGTTATTACAAGAGAAAACAAAATTCATGAACAAAAGCAATTTTCCCTTCCGGAATACTCTAGTAATTTTGAAGCAGAAACAACTGCTATATTAGAAGCTATTAATTATATATCTAATCAAAAGGAGCGTTATCATTTCCAGATTTTAACTGACAGTCTGTCTACTTTACGAGGTCTAAAGAATCCATATAACAAAAATCCATTCGTAAATAGAATAAAAAACGAGATACAAAAAATATCTTTAAATCATGAAATTACATTAACATACGTAAAGGGACACTCAGGTATAGTAGGCAATGAAATTGCAGATGAGTTGGCAAAAACAGCATGGAAGTACGGCGCACAAACAACATTACCAATGACGAAATCTTTCCTCAAAAACCTATTGTCGAAACAACGTACAGGAAAATGGAACAACTATTGGAAGAACGCCAATAAAACATATGCAGCAGAATGGATTGAAGACGTAGGAAATATACCTGCACATCTTCCACTAAACTATTACACTACACAAGCTGTTTCGGGTCATGGAAGATTCCCATATTATTTCTTGAGATTTAACATCATAGAAAGAAATAAATGTAAATGTGGCTCTGTTGCAAAAAATTTTGATCATTATCTATTGACATGTACTGAAACTAACGAAGAAAGAAAAGAGCTATACAAAATTCTTATAAG
>NC_134578.1:127517925-127532925 GCF_050947875.1 Dermacentor variabilis
GACTTAGCCGCGCGCAGGCGCCGACAGACCGACCGGACTACACACAATTTGAGCAACAGTCCCGTGGCCTCAGTTTTAGTCGCCGTGTGGCTTAAGCGCCGGGCATTTCCACTCGCTACTTGGCTTAAGCGCGGCCGTTTGGTGGTCTCCGTCGCCGCCCCGGCTGACGTGGTTGCGGACTTAGCCGCGCGCAGGCGCCGACAGACCGACCGGACTACACACAATTTGAGCAACAGTCCCGTGGCCTCAGTTTTAGTCGCCGTGTCGCTTACGCGCCGGGCATTTTCACTCGCTACTTGGCTTAAGGGCGGCCGTTTGGTGGTCTCCGTCGCCGCCCCGGCTGACGTGGTAGCGGACTTCGCGTAATGTTGCCCGTTGTTTCACAGCAAACGGGCGCTGCGAATTTCATGCTTTCTTCCCAGTTTGGATATTTGTCTTCGTGTACGGGTGCTGGAGCTGTGTATAACTTTATAGAGCGTCTCAAGAAAAAAACTTGTTTGCAGCTTCACATTTAAGAGGAGCGGCTCCTTAGTACGAGGCGGTTTTCCTTTCACTTTCTCCCGATAATAGTACTCATCTGCCACTTCTCTCACCACGACACGATTTTTTTTTTTTTTGGGGGGGGGGTCCTCCCTTGATCCTGAAGTGAACAGACTGTTTCATACATCTATCCAGTCATGATGCCATTTACAAAAATCCTTAACAACAGGTGCCCGCACCTACGCAATCAACGCCAACTCAATTTAAAGAACAGCTGTTCAAAAGCTGATCGAAACCATCCAGTTGGGGAAAACCTAATTTGTGCAGTCGTTTTTATTTATTTTTTTTTTTCATTTTGAGAGACGTGAAACCGTTTGTTACGACCCTTTTGTTACTGCGGCTGCGAAATCGTGCGTAATACCAATTTAATTGTGTGCTGGTTGGTCGTTTGTCAGCCCTTTGTGTTTTTCAAGAAAATGAACCACACGTTTATAAATTATGTGCGCAAAAATTTTCTCCATCTGCACCAATACGCCACCACCAAAATACTTAAACATGAGAGAAAGCGTCCGAGGCCATGAGGTTTCGAAAATGCCGCGCTCCGAAATTTTCACATCCGCCATTGGGAATATAATTAGTATCCGTTGTAGAAAAAAAGAAAAAGGAATCAGATTTCAAGTGATCATTGAAAGTGGCCGCGTTTTTTCGGGGCGTGTCCTGATGAAATAATTTCACTTCAGTTCGTTGGTTCAATTGCATTTGTTGGCTCCTTGCAGCATGTTTAGATTTCATCTTTTTCAGTATTCTTAGTACTCTCATTGTAGCCTGCACATTTTTCGGTTGTTTTGAGGTATCCATTCCTGAATGATGTTTTTCTTTTCCTTAAAGCTAGCCGTAGAACAAGCGCTTTCTATCTAATCATTACAATAAGAATCCAGCATCATCGGCGCGATTAAAGTTCGGGAACTGGCGATTTTTAATGCCGCGATCACGAAGGTTAACAGCATGTTCATACAAGGGGTGACGTGACGCAAGGCGTGATTTTTCAGCATACCAGTCACGATATCTAATCGAATCTAAGATTGAAATGGCGTTCTTAATTAGTTTGGTTCCAGATAGAACAAACAGAAATAAAAAAAAGGTTGTCTTTGATTGCCATTCAAATCTTAAGACCGCGTGTAGAAAGTGTTCCGGCTTACATTCGGCAAATCAAAATGAACGGCTAAAATTAGTCTATCCCATTAGGTTTCATGCGGGAGATCACGCGAAAAGGCAGCCATTCTTCTTTACATGGTTTCTCTCTTTTGCGCTGTCATTTGCGCATGCAAATTTCTTCGTACGGGAATTTTATGAAGCGAAGGCAGCTACAGACCGTTTTCATTGTTTCGTTCATGTTCGTAGGCGCAAATTTTCAAACCTAGTGCTTGGAGGAACATTTCCGCTGCTCTAGAAGGGCATGACAGTGCCCGCTCTTTCATTTCTCCAATCGCTCGCAAACACATTGCATTGCCAGTCTACAGCGGCAATACAAAGCGACGTTTCACCATGCACGTCGAAGTTGATTACCAGTACCGCGCCAGCGTCGACTGGCCGCCGAAGCGACGAGCTCAGCAGCGCATGCGCAAGGGCCGACACCACCCCAACCGAGCTTCCCTGCTTATCGGAGAGAGCAGGTGCGCGTGAACACGGGCGCGCCTGAGTATCTGAGTTTAAAAAAAAAAAGAACTGTGCCCGAGGCAGTGACAAAGACAAGTGGTCGCGGTCGCTCTGAATCTTATCGTATTATAGAAAAGGCGGGTTGGCGGCGCTTCCTCGAGGGTCAAAACGTACAATCGTCGAACTAGCGCTCCCGGCGTCAAGTGGAGTGCATCCTTCTTCTTGTAACGGTTTGCAATTGACCGCTTGAATGTGCCGACCACGCGTCACGGGTCGCGTATAGAGCCAACCGTTGGCAAGAACGCGTCTAGCGTAGCAGCAGAACCGATCGCGGTTGCGATAACCCATCGCTGCGTAGCGAAAGAAAAAAAAAACGAACGCACCCACACGCAGTTTGTAGCAATAACCGCACAAACCAATGTGGTTTTAAATGTAGCTTCGCAGGTCACAGTAGAAGGGCACTGAAACTTTCTCATAACGCACACTGCTGTAGTCCACAAAGAACAAAGCGCACAAAACAGATCTGATACAGCCGCACTGCATTATTTCGTGTTTTCACTATATCATAACTTTCGTGTGCATGCCACGCAGGCCAGGAGTAAAAGGCAAGAAAAAAAATGATACGCGATCCTAAGCTTTGACTTGGCTGCTGTGGCATTTATGTTCTCTAGGCGAACGCAACGCGCCAGCCTCGACTGGCCGCCGAAGCGACGAGCTCAGCAGCGCATGCGCAAGGGCCCACACCACCCCAACCGAGCTTCCCTGCTTATCGGAGAGAGCAAGTGCGCGTGAACACGGGCGCGTCTGAGTATCTGAGCTTACAAAAAAAAAAAAAAACTGTGCCCGAGGCAATGACAAAGGCAAGTGGTCGCGGTCGCTCTGAATCTTATCGTATTATAGAAAAGGCGGGTTGGTGGCGCTTCCTCGAGGGTCAAAACGTACAATCGTCCAACTAGCGCTCCCGGTGTCAAGTGGAGTGCATCCTTCTTCTTGGAACGGTTTGCAATTGACTGCTTGAATGTGCCGACCACGCGACACGCGTCGCGTATAGAGCCAACCGTTGGCAAGAACGCGTCTAGCGTAGCAGCAGAACCGATCGCGGTTGCGATAACCCATCGCTGCGTAGCGAAAGAAAAAAAAAAAACGAACGCACCCACACGCAGTTTGTAGCAATAACCGCGCAAACCAATGTGGTTTTAAATGTAGCTTCGCAGGTCACAGTAGAAGGGCACTGAAACTTTCTCATAACGCACACCGCTGTAGTCCACAAAGAACAAAACGCACAAAATAGATCTGATCTGCATTATTTCGTGTTTTCACTATATCATAACTTTCGTGTGCATGTCACGCAGGCCAAGGAGTAAAAGGCAAGAAAAAAAAGATGATACGCGATCCTAAGCTTTGACTTGGCTGCTGTGGCATTTATGTTCTCTAGGCGAACGCAATGCACAAACTGAACTCGAATTTCCGATAATGGAAGTTCGTATTTGGCGACAAGGTTGTATTTTTGACTAATATTTGCGTTTTTCGCCCGTGCATGCGCTTCACTGCGCTACTCTTTGCCCCTTCAACGCGGCTTCACTGCAATGCGGGAGTGTTCTGCGTTAAGCCGAACCAACAGGCAAAATCGCGCCTAGCACATAGAGTTCCCCCCCCCCCCCAAAAAAAAAAAAGCGGAAAAGAAAAGTAGCCTTATTTAAACGAGAAAGATGCCACGAGTGCCCCAACGGAAAGCTTTAAGGGTTACCGAAGGGTAACTGAGGGCGACGCAACGAGCTTTGGCAAGAAGGACGATGGGTGTAGCGTCACGAGAGATAGGAATAGAGCAGATTGAGGGGCGAGCGAACAAACGCGAGTTAATGACACCTTAGTTTAAACCATGAAAAAAAGAAATGGGCATGCAATGGGGGGGGGGGGGGGAAGATGGTCATTGAGGGTTACGGACTCAATTCCAAGAGAAGGGAAGCGTAGCAGGGGGTGGCAGAAAGTTGGGAGGGCAGATTAGATTAGGAAATGTGCAGGGACTACATGGCGACAATTAGCACGTGACCGGGGTACTTGGATACTTATGGGAGAGGCCTTTGCCCTGCACTGGGCGTAACCAGGAGGAGGAGGATGAAAAGGTAGCAACAGGTCTTCATAACATACAGGTTGGAAAGCTGGAGCACCTTTGAACCCTTGAATATATTTCGCAAGGCTTGGCCACACGACAAGCTTGTTTTCGAGGCGTTCGCTCCCACTGCTGCGAAAATGTGCACACAACGGCTGCACAGTAGTTGCCAGAAAGCGGGCACTCTATTTTTCTTTCATAGGGAATCTTTCTTCCACTAGGGCAGCGGATTTTGGCAGGGCGAGCTTGCGTTGGCGCTGTGGTTTACGGATCCAAGCAATAGTGAACACAAAAATCCAGTGTTGGCTTTGAGCGGGATTCACATTGGTTGCCGAACCCACGGCTAATCATACACCCCCCCCCCCCCCCTCCCCGTCCTATAGTGGCTCATTACAGCAGACAGAAACATCGGATAAATAACAATCCTATTTCTTAGACATATAATTTGCCGATTCTCCCTCCTGGTTCTTTCTTTTGCTGTCATTTATTTTTCTCGAAGGCCGTAATAAGAAATTTGCTGGTGCGGCTGTCCCATTTGCGCGGCAAGAAGTGCGACGCTACACACAGGTGGAGTGGCCGTTTAATTACTCTCGTGGTCCGCGAACCGGCGTCGTTGCGTATGGTATAGGAATGGTGCGTGTGAAGTCAGTGCTCGCTTCGAGCTTGTGTTCTTCATTTTGATTGAATGAAGTCTCACCGAAGTGAGCGGGGGCCGATCCCGGAGGTAGTGCAATACCGGGCCGACCTGCGGCGGAGGTGAAGCAGGCTTCAAGCACTCCGCCAACTTCCAAAAATAGGTTTAATATCGTGGGTCCACATAGAACCCGTATCAGATATTAAGCTGATAAGAACAGAGTTTTTTATTATGCTAGTTACACATCACATCATAAATATTTGTTACGAAACCAAGGAAAAAACGGATAAAAGGTGTGTAGTCTAAAACCGGCAAACAAATGACTAAAAAAACTAGTTAGTGGTGTTAGTAATAAAAGGCTAAAACTGTAAAGGTGTAAAACAGCAAAAATCGCTTCTCTAAAAACATAAGATCATCTAAGAGGTGCCGACATGGGCTCTAAAAATCTTTGTAGAGGCGCTGATAGTATCGCTGATGCACAGGCGTTTGAGTGTCCGTAGGTATGACCTACTGCACAGCCTGCGCATCACGCGATCGTTCCCCTGATCCCAGGTGCCAAGGCAGCCGACGACCACCGCGTCCACCGTCACGCGTCCCATTTGCGCGGCATGAAGTGCGACGCTACACACAGGTGGAGTGGCCGTTTAATTACTCTCGTGGTCCGCGAACCGGCGTCGTTGCGTATGGTATAGGAATGGTGCGTGTGAATTCAGTGCTCGCTTCGAGCTTGTGTTCTTCATTTTGATTGAATGAAGTCTCACCGAAGTGAGCGGGGGCCGATCCCGGAGGTAGTGCAATACCGGGCCGACCTGCGGCGGAGGTGAAGCAGGCTTCAAGCACTCCGCCAACTTCCAAAAATAGGTTTAATATCGTGGGTCCACATAGAACCCGTATCAGATATTAAGCTGATAAGAACAGATACTACACTTTGATCTTAGCCAAAAGGCCGAGAAGCGATGTCCTTCACTTCACTCCATTGTACTACTGCCTTGTGGGCGCCCTGCCGACATTGGTAACCTCAGCAACAGCGTGGGCAATTTTCTAAATTTCAGCCTGTCTAGAGACTCTATGCTCTCTATCTGAGGAATAAACTCGCGACGCCTCAGTCTTTCGCTGTTAACGAAACGCTGTCGCGTAGAAACGAGACCCGAGTGCAAGCTTGTTTGTAAGGCCAAACCAACGACGGCAACCTCGTAGAAAACGGAGCAGGCGAGCGGAAAACACGCGCAAGGGGAATGCTTACTTCCGTCTGAATGCGGCCGCTCGAGGTGACTTTCTTTGAGGCCTTCGTTTCAAGCCCGTGCGCAAGTGTAATATAGCACGCGCATTTCCTTCATTTCTTTTTATTTACCGCAAGGCCCACTGAAAATTTTGATACGGCACAGGCCGGGACGGATCGCAACGTGTAGAATCGACCGGCAGAATTAGGTAGCGTGCCCCATGTACGAAGACGAGCAACATAGAAGTGAATGAAAAAAAAAAATAAATATAGAAAAGACTGCGCACTCCTTCCAACCGGAAACAGAGGGGGGAGAAGAATCGCCATGTGAAGCACAGGTATTGTATGTTAAAAAAAGTGCTACCTCATAATCTTTACCACTATCCCGCGCGCGTGTGTTTGTATATGTATATATACACACATACATATATATATATATATATATATATATATATATATATATATATACACACACACACACATGCTAGCATAGCTTAAACGCAGCTTTGAAGCTCAGCCTTACACAAGAAGAAAGCACCACCCCTTTCGCAATCCCCATTTGAACCATTTAAGTGAGAAACGTGAGTACAGCCAGGTCGTTCGAAACTGGCGCGAAAACGCATTGGCGCCATCTGTGTACGGAACTAGGAAAACCTACGGACTTCGCCATACAGAAAGAACGGTAGATGGCGCGAGCGAACTAGAGCCAGTGAGTAATGGCAGAAACGTCTTGGGAAGAGAGAAAAAAAAAAACACGCAAAGGTTGTTGGCTTGTGGCAGCATTCTATTTTACAACGAGTAAAGAGCATAGCAGCTTCTAAAGGAGCAGCTAAAAAAAGAAGAACGTGAGAGAGGGAGACAAACAGGCGTGTTTCCTTAGAATGCAGAGCATGCAGCACACACAATCAAGTGCCAAAGAGACCGGGAAAGCAGATGGCGCGAAGGCGTATGTCGTCAAAGCTTGAAAGCAATTTATAAACTACAAGGCGCGCCGAAGTCAACCTACTCTCATCAGGTTGCTCCCGCCTCCGATTGCATTTAAATTAAAATTACAGTCGCCTCAAAGGCAGAGAGAGAGAGAGAGAGAAAATAAATACACTCGCTTCGTGCAGCTGCACACGTTCAAATTTTACAGCAAGAGCACTCCCGAAAGCGCAAAGCCCGCTGCTGCCTGGCCGGAATGCGCTCGCTTCAGGAAATCGCCGTGCTTGCCTCGGCAACCAAGAGGTGTCGCTTGGCACACTGCTGCATTGTAGCACACCGGGAACCGTGCAGACGTCGGCGATCGCCTCGACATCGCTGCGAGCGCTCGAAGAGACAAAGTCCGAAACGACGTCAGCCGGGGCGGCGGGAGCTCGATACCCTTCACGAAACTTCTGCGTGTACACCGCCGAACGGCCACGACGGAATCGCTGGCATCCTGCTCGCAGCTGCATTGTGTCGCGCCGGGGATCGTGGAAACACCACGCAGACGTCGGCGTCGGCCCCGACATGGCTTCGAGCGCTCCAAGAGACTAAGTCCGAAACGACGTCAGCCGGGGCGTCGAGCACGCCGCCCGCGCTGGTCGCACTCGTGCTCGGAAATGGCGAAGGGGACCGCGCTAGCGTGCCTTGAATCGGTGAGCGGCGGTACCGCGGCGATCGCGAGAGCTCGTATCAGCCGCGCCAAAGCGAAATATTGGCGCTCGGCTCGGCGCAGTACGCCGCCTCGTCGCACGAGTACGGCCCCATGGAGGTCTGGCCACTTATCGCTGCTATTATAAGGGGAGAACCGGGCCGGCGTAGTCGTCGGCGCCGCGACGTTGGCGCGCGCTCTCGAAGAGACAAAGTCCGAAACGACGTCAGCCGGGGCGGCGGGAGCTCGATACCCGTCACGAAACTTCTGCGTGTACACCGCCGCACGGCCACGACGGAATCGCTGGCATCCCGCTCGCAGCTGCATTGTGTCGCGCTGGGAATCGTGGAAACACCACGCAGACGTCGGCGTCAGCCCCGACATGGCTTCGAGCGCTCCAAGAGACAAAGTCCGAAACGACGTCAGCCGGGGCGTCGAGCACGCCGCCCGCGCTGGTCGCACTCGTGCTCGGAAATGGCGAAGGGGACCGCGCTAGCGTGCCTTGAATTGGTGGGCGGCGGTACCGCGGCGATCGCGAGAGCTCGTATCAGCCGCGCCAAAGCGAAATATTGGCGCTCGGCTCGGCGCAGTACGCCGCCTCGTCGCACGAGTACGGCCCCATGGAGGTCTGGCAACTTATCGCTGCTATTATAAGGGGCCATACGGTCCCGGCTGACGTTGTACCGCAGTGCGATTTTCGGCTTGCGCGTCTTCGTAGCTGTTTCCGCGCACTGCTGCGGAGTCGAGAATCGTGCCCAGGCACGGCTACGCGAGCGCTCGAAGCGACCGAAGTCCGAAACGACGTCAGCCGGGGCGGCGGGAGCTCGATACCCTTCACGAAACTTCTGCGTGTACACCGCCGCACGGCCACGACGGAATCGCTGGCATCCCGCTCGCAGCTGCATTGTGTCGCGCCGGGAATCGTGGAAACACCACGCAGACGTCGGCGTCAGCCCCGACATGGCTTCGAGCGCTCCAAGAGACAAAGTCCGAAACGACGTCAGCCGGGGCGTCGAGCACGCCGCCCGCGCTGGTCGCACTCGTGCTCGGAAATGGCGAAGGGGACCGCGCTAGCGTGCCTTGAAACGGTGAGCGGCGGTACCGCGGCGATCGCGAGAGCTCGTATCAGCCGCGCCAAAGCGAAATATTGGCGCTCGGCTCGGCGCAGTACGGCGCCTCGTCGCACGAGTACGGCCCCATGGAGGTCTGGCAACTTATCGCTGCTATTATGAGGGGCCATACGGTCCCGGCTGACGTTGTACCGCAGTGCGATTTTGGGCTTGCGCGTCTTCGTAGCTGCTTCCGCGCACTGCTGCGGAGTCGAGAATCGTGCCCAGGCACGGCTACGCGAGCGCTCGAAGCGACAGAAGTCCGAAACGACGTCAGCCGTGGCGGCGGGAGCTCGACGCCTTTCACGAAACTTTGGCGTACAAGCCGCCGCACGGCCACTACTTAGTCGGCGTCACCGTGCAGAGGGCTGCACTATAGCTCGCCGGGAACTGGGGGAGAACCTGGCGGGCGTCGTCGTCGGCCCCGCGACGTTGGCGCGAGCGCTCGAAGAGACAAAGTCCGAAACGACGTCAGCCGGGGCGGCGGGAGCTCGATACCCTTCGCGACACTTCTGCGTGTACACCGCCGCACGGCCGCGACGGAATCGCTGGCATCCTGCTCGCAGCTGCATTGTGTCGCACCGGGAATCGTGTAAACACCACGCAGACGTCGGCGTCGGCCCCGGCATGGCTTCGAGCGCTCGAAGAGACAAAGTCCGAAACGACGTCAGCCGGGGCGTCGAGCACGCCGCCCGCGCTGGTCGCACTCGTGCTCGGAAATGGCGAAGCGGACCGCGCTAGCGTGCCTTGAATCGGTGAGCGGCGGTACCGCGGCGATCGCGAGAGCTCGTATCAGCCGCGCCAAAGCGAAATATTGGCGCTCGGCTCGGCACAGTACGCCGCCTCGTCGCACGAGTACGGCCCCATGGAGGTCTGGCCACTTATCGCTGCTACTATAAGGGGCCATACGGTCCCGGCTGACATTGTACCGCAGTGCGATTTTCGGCTTGCGCGTCTTCGTAGTTGTTTCCGCGCACTGCTGCGGAGTCGAGAATCGTGCCCAGGCACGGCTACGCGAGCGCTCGAAGCGACAGAAGTCCGAAACCACGTGAGCCGGGCCGGCGGGAGCTCGACGCCTTTCACGCAACTTTGGCGTACAAGCCGCTGCACGGCCACTACTCAGTCGGCGCCGCCGTGCAGAGGGCTGCACTATAACACGCCGGGAACCGGGAGAACCGGCCGGGCGTCGTCGTCGGCCCCGCGACGTTGGCGCGAGCGCTCGAAGAGACACAGTCCCAAACGATGTCAGCCGGGGCGTCGAGCACGCCGCCCGCGCTGGTCGCACTCGTGCTCGGAAATGGCGAAGGGGCCGGGCTAGCTTTCCTCGAATCGATCGGCCGGGGGCCGCCCCGTAGGGGGACCGAAAGGCGATCGTTCAGGAAACGGCACTGGCCATTCGCGAGAAATTGCCGTTCGCGCATTCGATGGACGCGCTGCAGTTTCACGACTTCGGCATGGTGCCGCCGACGTAAGCTTTCAATCTTGCTCGCGGCGTTACGAGGCGGCACGATTTCCGCCAAACGCTCGTCGAAAGTGCCACGAGTACGGCCCCATGGAGGTTTGGGTACTTATCGCTGCTATTATATGGGGGTCCCAGAGAGCAGTCGCCCCCAAAGCGACCTGGGTGTTTGATGTGCGGCGGGCTTCGTGCCCGTCAAGCGTGTCCCCGGTATCGCTCCCGTGGATCCCACAGCTGACGTCTGCAGCCTCATCCGCTTGATGCGTTAGGGGCTGGTTGTCGGACGACGCTTTTTCCACGATATCGAGGTGTGTTCCCCATCGTCCTCGGACGAGTCAAATACGAAAGCGCCGAAGGCGCGGGCGTGACCCGTCGCCTGGCGGCTTTGCCGTCTCGGCTACGTTGCAAGTGTCGGTCGGTCCACCAGTGCTGCGGGCTCAAGAGAAACCGCAAGCCGCGATCGAGTTGACACAACCAGTCTATCGAGAATGTTGCGTGCTTCTTGCCGCGTGGCGATACCCGGCCCTGCGGGGAGGGCGCCGTAGCGAGCTCGAACGCCGTCGTCTCGGACTGCAAAGTGCTACACTTTGCGAGAACGAAGCGTGTTGGGGCGCCTGAAGGTGGCCTCGGCATCGCAAAAACGGCGTCCGGCCTGCTTGAAAGGCTGGACGCGCAGTTGAACGATTACCTGGTTGATCCTGCCAGTAATCATATGCTTGTCTCAAAGATTAAGCCATGCATGTCTAAGTACATGCCGAAATAAGGCGAAACCGCGAATGGCTCATTAAATCAGTTATGGTTCCTTAGATCGTTTCTTCCTACTTGGATAACTGTGGCAATTCTAGAGCTAATACATGCAGTGAGCCTGAAGCCCTTTGGGCGACGGGTGCTTTTATTAGACCAAGATCGATCGGGTTTCGGCCCGTATTGTGTGGTGACTCTGGATAACTTTGTGCTGATCGCATGGCCACGAGCCGGCGACGTTTCTTTCAAGTGTCTGCCTTATCAACTTTCGATGGTAGGTTACTTGCTTACCATGGTTGTTACGGGTAACGGAGAATCAGGGTTCGATTCCGGAGAGGGAGCCTGAGAAACGGCTACCACATCCAAGGAAGGCAGCAGGCGCGCAAATTACCCACTCCCGGCACGGGGAGGTAGTGACGAAAAATAACAATACGGGACTCTTTTGAGGCCCCGTAATTGAAATGAGTACACTCTAAATCCTTTAACGAGGATCAATTGGAGGGCAAGTCTGGTGCCAGCAGCCGCGGTAATTCCAGCTCCAATAGCGTATACTAAAGCTGCTGCGGTTAAAAAGCTCGTAGTTGGATCTCAGTTCCAGACGAGTAGTGCATCTACCCGATGCGACGGCTCGGACTGAACATCATGCCGGTCCTTTCTTGGTGCACTTCATTGTGTGCCTCGAGAAGGCCGGTGCTTTTACTTTGAAAAAATTAGAGTGCTCAACGCAGGCGAGTCGCCTGAATAAACTTGCATGGAATAATAGAACAAGACCTCGTTTCTGTTCTGTTGGTTTTTGGAATACGAGGTAATGATTAAGAGGGACAGACGGGGGCATTCGTATTGCGGCGCTAGAGGTGAAATTCTTGGACCGTCGCAAGACGAACTACTGCGAAAGCATTTGCCAAGAATGTTTTCTTTGATCAAGAACGAAAGTCAGAGGTTCGAAGGCGATCAGATACCGCCCTAGTTCTGACCATAAACGATGCCAACCAGCGATCCGCCTGAGTTACTCAAATGACTCGGCGGGCAGCTTCCGGGAAACCAAAGTGTTTGGGTTCCGGGGGAAGTATGGTTGCAAAGCTGAAACTTAAAGGAATTGACGGAAGGGCACCACCAGGAGTGGAGCCTGCGGCTTAATTTGACTCAACACGGGAAAACTTACCCGGCCCGGACACTGGGAGGATTGACAGATTGAGAGCTCTTTCTTGATTCGGTGGATGGTGGTGCATGGCCGTTCTTAGTTGGTGGAGCGATTTGTCTGGTTAATTCCGATAACGAACGAGACTCTAGCCTATTAAATAGGTGCGGGGTTCCCAGCACCTTACAACCTTCTTAGAGGGACAAGCGGCTCCTAGCCGCACGAAACAGAGCAATAACAGGTCTGTGATGCCCTTAGATGTCCGGGGCCGCACGCGCGCTACACTGAAGGAAGCAGCGTGTCTTTATCCCTGTCTGAAAAGACTGGGTAACCCGTGGAACTTCTTTCGTGATTGGGATAGGGGCTTGCAATTGTTCCCCTTGAACGAGGAATTCCCAGTAAGCGCGAGTCATAAGCTCGCGTTGATTACGTCCCTGCCCTTTGTACACACCGCCCGTCGCTACTACCGATTGAATGATTTAGTGAGGTCTTCGGACCGATGTCCGGCGCGGCCTTTCGGTTGCGCCGGTCTGTTGGAAAGATGACCAAACTTGATCATTTAGAGGAAGTAAAAGTCGTAACAAGGTTTCCGTAGGTGAACCTGCGGAAGGATCATTACCGGATTGTGAAGGGTGACGAGCGCCATTGTTTCAACCCCGTGTGGGTGAAGCAGCTCGCTGCGCCCGACGCTTTCCGCCGCTGGCCCCGCTTGGACGCGGGGACGGCTATACCCGAACATGCCGGGGACTGCCTGAATTTTGAGGGGCGCCCCGTGCGAAATTTGTTGCGCCCAGTGGACGCAGGCTGCAACCTTGGACGGTTGGCTTGGCCGCGCCCGCGGGTAGAAACGGCGTAACGCACAATGGGTGGGCTTTCTGTCCGCCTCGGCGCTCTTGCGCGGAAGGGGAGTAAGACGACCCGACCTGCTGCTTTGCCCAGTACGAGGGGAACGGCGAAGCGTGCGGTCGGTCAAGGAACTGACGGTCGAGAGCAGCTGCCGCTTAGTACACACGGAACCGTGGTGCGAGCGCTCTCCCGTCCTCCGCGGCAAACGCTGCCGAGTCTGAAAAGGCTGGCGGCTGCCGGTCGCTTCCTGCGGCGAGTATGGAGTAACGACCCGACTTTGTTGCTGCCCAAGTACTAAAGGAACGGTGTGGCGCTCGGTCGGTCATGGAAGTGGCGGTATGAGGGTGCGGCTGCCAAGTACGGAAGGAACCGTGGCCTAAAGCGCTCTCCCGTCCTCCGCGGCAAATGCTGCCGAGCCCGACAGGGCCGGCGGCTGCCGGTCGGCTCCTGCTCGTGACGCGCGAGGTGTCCGAGATCGCGGTTCAATGCGACGACGTCTGCAGGCTATTTGCCCGCCGCCGAGGGAAAGGCGGCGTTGCTGCGAAGTACCGAAGGAAACGCGGCTTTGCTACGTCGGAAGCGTTCTGCGGTTAGCGGACTTGTGCGCTTTGGGAAGGCGCCGCACGTCGAAAGAGGAAAAGTACGGACAGACGAGGGAACGTAGTCCCGGATTCGAACGCACTTGCGGCCAAGCACCTTGCTGGCTTCGTCTTCCGCCTCAAGTAGACTTGTTGTGGCTCCGGCGCAGGAAAGCCCCTCCCTGGCACTGGCCGAGTGGTTTTGGAGAGCTGCGCGAGTACGCACGCCGAAAGAGCACACGCCGAAAGGCGCTCTTCGAAACCGCACACAGGGAGACGCCACGTGCCTGAAACCCTGGTTGTACTGTACTGAATTGAACAAACTATTTTTCACGACTCTAAGCGGTGGATCACTCGGTTCTCGGGTCGATGAAGAACGCAGCCAGCTGCGAGACTTGGTGTGAATTGCAGGACACACTGAGCACTGATTCTTTGAACGCACATTGCGGCCTTGGGTCTTCCCTTGGCTTCGTCTGTCTGAGGGTCGGATCACATATCAAGAGAGCCTTCGGCGCACAGGGAAGGTGCGTCCGTCGACTCGTTTTGACCGCGTCGGCATCATGGACAGTACGTTGAGCGCTAATGCCACGCGCCAGCGACCTCACAAAGAAGGAGACGGTGGCGAGCCGTTGTGCCAAATCTTCGAAGAGACGGAAACGAGGCATTATATTCTACTGCAGCGCGACGTGTGCGCGCCTCTAGCAAGACCGCCGCAGGATGGTGTCGGATACCTGCAGGGAAAGAGCGGTCCAAGCGCGAGGTGCCAACGTCCGTTGCCATGTAGCGCGCACGTTTGCGAGAGAGTCGGAAGCGATCGCAATCTGCGTTGTTTGCCTTCGGAGTACGTCGAGCTCCAGAGCTGGTCGCTCGTTCGTGTCACCGCAGCTGTGTGGGCACCCCTTCCGGGCTTCGTCGCAGGAATCTGAAGATTCTTTGCGAGGAGCGGGGAGGAGAAGGGCGTGCCCCCGAAAGCGGTTCGACGCGACAGCGCCGTCTGCGAGCGAGAAGAGCACGGCACGGCGCAGAAATTGCCGCGAAACGGAAAATGTCTCCTTCGAGAGCGTTGGCCGAGCTGACGCGTTCCGTCGTAGTCCGCCGTCGGTCCAAGTGCTTCGCAGTCTCTGTCCCCTAAAGACTGGGCCACTCCAGTTGGGGCAGGGGCGACGCTACACGAGACGATGCCCCCCGCCAGGTTTTAGTCGTCCCTGCGGCGCCTGCTGAAGCGGCGCGCTGCTAAGGCGATCTTTGCCTCGGTGGTGTTTGGGCTTCAGACACGGTCGCTTACCACGCAACTGCTCGTGCGCCGCACGCGTGCAGGCGGTTCACCGCCTGCCAGCCTCGTCTATAAGTAGCTCCGTGTTGGGCGAAGGACGTGGTAGGGCGTCGTACTCGGTTGGCGCTGGGTTTTCGAA
>NC_134578.1:127537925-127547925 GCF_050947875.1 Dermacentor variabilis
ACGTGCGCGTGACCGGATTGGCAGCTATCGCTTGCTCTAGGTTGGCTATAGACTGGTCGCTGTTAGTAAACACGGTCAGCCCGTACCTCGTCTGATGAATCGTCACGTCCCTGATGTTCTTGGCGTGCGGGTCTATGTTGGTCTTCACCAGGCGGAGCACGTCCCGCGCCGGTGTCGCGGTCGGCGAAACCGGCGTCAAGAATGCGACGTGTTTGTGCAGCGCGCCGGGAAACCCCGCCTCGGCGGCCGCCGCCGCAGCACCACCAGATCCGCCGCGGGCCGCGCCGGCAGAGGGCGCTAAGCCCGCCCGCAAAGCGGACGCGTAATCCATTCGTCCGGCGGGTGCCCCCACCGAGCCGCCAGCGCCCGGGGGCGCGGGAACGCCACCCGCGGACGCGGCAGGGCCGCGACCGGCGAGCCCCGGGCCAGCCATCGAGGCCTCGTTCCCCTCCAGCCGAGCCTCAGCAGCCGCCAGGCGCCCCCGCAGCTCAGCCGCCTCTCGCCGCACCTCGGCGAGTTGGCCCTGCAATGTGAGGACCCTACCTTCCTCCCTGGCCGCCTGTGTCCGCATCGCCACGCAAGCGGCGGTCGCCTGCAAGATCTTGGTCGTGAGGAAACACCGTGATTCCACAGAGATGCGGTTGGCCGGCAGGTTGATCCACTCGAGGACCGCGCGCTCGATCGCGTACATCCGGTTCAGCGCCCGGGTCGCGGCGTCCTCGGGAGGCGCCGCCGCCTCAGACACAACGGCAGACTTCTCGGAAACCGAGGACAGCACCACATCCTTGTCTGCACCGGCGGCCGGGGGACCATCTTCTTTCACAGCCGGCAACTGATCAACGAGAGTGCAGAAGCGCGCGATAACCGCGTCGCCGTCCTCCGAAAAATCGGAACCCCGCGAGCGGGGCGACTCCCCGGCGGCCGAAGGCCGCGGGGGGGAGCGGGACGGCGACGCGTTCTTCGTCTTGCGCGTATTCGGCATGGCCGGGGCTCAGCGGGTATGAGCCCAGGCCATCTTGGGCCCAATACCCGGCGGCAAAGAGATCGCGAATAAAAGCAAAAATAAATCTGTTCCCGCCCGGTTTGTGCAACGAATGTGGTCCCTACTCGTTCAAAAATAACCCCAACTACAATTTAGACATGGCCAATCGAAAATACCTTGTTTTTGATGAAAAACGCAGGGGCCCGATGTAGCCGGCCAGCCGAGCACTTGCACGAGCGCGCGTGCAAGTGCTCGGCTGGCCGGTGGCATCGGGCTCCTGCGTTTTTCATCGAAAACAAGGTATTTTCGATTGGCCATGTCTAAATTGTAGTTGGGGTTATTTTTGAACGAGTAGGGACCACATTCGTTGCACAAACCGGGCGGGAACAGATTTATTTTTGCTTTTATTCGCGATCTCTTTGCCGCCGGGTATTGGGCCCAAGATGGCCTGGGCTCATACCCGCTGAGCCCCGGCCATGCCGAATACGCGCAAGACGAAGAACGCGTCGCCGTCCCGCTCCCCCCCGCGGCCTTCGGCCGCCGGGGAGTCGCCCCGCTCGCGGGGTTCCGATTTTTCGGAGGACGGCGACGCGGTTATCGCGCGCTTCTGCACTCTCGTTGATCAGTTGCCGGCTGTGAAAGAAGATGGTCCCCCGGCCGCCGGTACAGACAAGGATGTGGTGCTGTCCTCGGTTTCCGAGAAGTCTGCCGTTGTGTCTGTGGCGGCGGCGCCTCCCGAGGACGCCGCGACCCGGGCGCTGAACCGGATGTACGCGATCGAGCGCGCGGTCCTCGAGTGGATCAACCTGCCGGCCAACCGCATCTCTGTGGAATCACGGTGTTTCCTCACGACCAAGATCTTGCAGGCGACCGCCGCTTGCGCGGCGATGCGGACACAGGCGGCCAGGGAGGAAGGTAAGGTCCTCACATTGCAGGGCCAACTCGCCGAGGTGCGGCGAGAGGCGGCTGAGCTGCGGGGGCGCCTGGCGGCTGCTGAGGCTCGGCTGGAGGGAAACGAGGCCTCGATGGCTGGCCCGGGGCTCGCCGGTCGCGGCCCTGCCGCGTCCGCGGGTGGCGTTCCCGCGCCCCCGGGCGCTGACGGCTCGGTGGGGGCGCCCGCCGGACGAATGGATTACGCGTCCGCTTTGCGGGCGGGCTTAGCGCCCTCTGCCGGCGCGGCCCGCGGCGGCTCTGGTGGTGCTGCGGCGGCGGACGCCGAGGCGGGGTTTCCCGGCGCGCTGCACAAACACGTCGCATTCTTGACGCCGGTTTCGCCGACCGCGACACCGGCGCGGGACGTGCTCCGCCTGGTGAAGACCAACATAGACCCGCACGCCAAGAACATCAGGGACGTGACGATTCATCAGACGAGGTACGGGCTGACCGTGTTTACTAACAGCGACCAGTCTATAGCCAACCTAGAGCAAGCGATAGCTGCCAATCCGGTCACGCGCACGTCCCTCATCATGCGCGTAGCTGAACAACGTAATCCTTGCGTCAAATTTACGGGAGTCGATCCCGATATCGGCCCGGACGATTTCTTGCGCGCGCTGAACGAGCGCAACGAGGGTCTCGATCTTGACCTCGACAGGTGCAAGGTGCGCGTAACGTTTGGGGAGAGAGCGGGCACGCGGTCGTACGTGGCCGAACTTGACCCGGCTGGGTTCAGGAGAGTCATGGCGCGACCACGTCTGACGCTGGGATGGACGTCGGTGCGCGCCCGCGAAGATCTGCACGTGCCCACGTGTACGTTTTGTGCGACATATGGGCACGGGCGCACGACGTGCCCTCATAAAGCGGAACCGAGTAAAGCGCGCTGCATGAAATGCGGCTGCAACCATCTAGCCGTCACTTGCAAGATGAAAATGGGCGACGCTGGGGTTCGATGCACGGAATGTGACAGGGCGGGTCTCGGCGGCGCGCCCCACCCGACAGGGTTTCCCGAATGTCCCGTGCTCGTGGGAAAGGTGGCGCGCCTCAGAGCGCGCACCAACTATGGCGATCCGGGATAGTAGGAGCGCCGCTCGGCGGGGGTTCCGGGGTGGGGGACGCGTCTGAGCTCTGATGAGCGTCGCGGGATCTTCAGCGTGATCGGTTTCGCGCAGTGACCGGTAGACTCTAATCTATCACTCAACTTGGATGTGTCTCCAATAGATGACGGGGTCTATCTATTTACACGAGACGTTTTTCGCGTCGGGGACCCGTGCACCTCGGTCATTTGTGCCGCTCAGGCTGTCAGAACCACCTCCCGGCATCTTCCGGCCCTGTCGCGGGGCCCGTCGTGCTACAGGACGAGCTACGGCAGAATTCTCGCACGCCCACTGTGACAATGAGCTCAACCTAGTTTGTCCGCGTCGTTCGGGCTTTGCGGAACGCCTCCCGACGCCTTCAGCCCTGCTGAGTGGCTCCGGCGAGCTACGGGCTGGGCAAGGGCGCGCCGGGCGTCTTCACATGCTTATGTTTCCTTGATTGGGCAGCTCCAATTTCCCAGAGCGCCTTCGAGCGTCCAGCGAAGTTTCTGCGGGGCCACGCCGCTGTGCGAGCGCTTCCGGGGCTTGCCAAACGCGTTGACGGCTTTCCATTTGCTGGTCTGAGCTGCTCGGGCTCTGGGGAACGCCCCCCGCGTCTCGTCGCGCGGCCGATTGGCTCCGCCGATGGGTGGCTCACACAGGGACGCGCTGCGCGCATTGGCGGGTGTGCATTCGTCGGTCTGAGCTACTCGAGCGCTGGGGAACGCCCTTGCGTCTCCTCGCACGGCCGATTGGCTCCGCCGTTGAGTGGCTGCTGTCGGGGCGCGCCACGCGCATTGGCGGGTGTGCATTCGCCGGACTGCACATCTCGCGCTTTGGGGGCGTCCCCCCCGCGTCTCGTCGCGCGACCGATTGGCTCCGCCGCAATGTGGCCGCGGTAGGGGTAGGGCGTTGGCGGGCGCGCTACCGGCGCTGGGGCGCGCCCGCCGCGACAGCGTGTGAGCGTTCGCGCAGATTTCGTCTAACTATTAGGCGCACGACGCAAGGATGGGCGCGCCGCTCGACGGGGATGGCTGCGTAAACCAACCGAGCCGTGACGGAGTGGCAGTGAACGTCAGACGCTGGTGGTTGCGTGTGAATGCGGTCAGCCCGTCCTGAAGACGCCGATCGCCGGGTGTGCGCGCCGAGGAGGGCCGCCTGAACGTGACGACGACCAGCGAAAGACCGTTAAAGGGACCTCAGATCTCGACGCGCCGGTGGTGTGACTCGCCGGACATTGTGTATGGACGAGAAGACACCACGAGGACGCTCTCTGTGTGCTGTGTGTGTTGTGTACATTTCGTTACCGCTCTATCTCCTTTCCTCTAACTTCCTTTCCTTTTATGTGCTTGATTTTCCGTTTTTGACTTTCTTTCTTTCGTACCTTTTCCGTTTTTTTCTACCTAATTACATCGCACAGAGCGTTCCTTTACCATGCCTCCCGGATGAGGGATTATGCACAGTTGCATAGCAGAGGCCAGTGACCTCAGTTTTCAATAGGTGTAAGCGGCCCACCGCCCGTTGGAACATCCGGAGGCTCTCGGTTGTACTGTTACGATGGACGCCTGAGTGCGCGATGCGACGGACGTGACTGTTACAAACATTCTGTGTGCTATGTATTGTTAATTTGTTCTACTCATATTTTATTCTTTTTACCTCTTCCTCTTGGTCTACGACCAGTTGACTTATGTTCGTGTGTATCGTTGTATGCGGTGCCTTCGGGGAGGCCAGCAGAACCGTTCTGATTTACAGCACATCTGAGCGCCCGAGCCGGCCAGTAGAGGCAGTCCGCCCTCTGTGTCCCACTTGCACGAGCGCGCGTGCAAGTGCTCGGCTGGCCGGCGAAATCGGGCTCTTGCTTTTTTCGTCAAAAACAAGGTATTTTGCATTTGGCTTCTCTAAATTTTAGCTGGACTTGCTTTTAAACACGTAGGGCACACATTCGACGCAAAACCGGGGCAAAAAGGGGCTTAATTTCGCATTTATTCATTCTCTCTTTGCTGCCGGCTGCCGGGTTCAAAATGGCCTGGGCTCATACCCGCTGAGCCCCGGCCATGCCCCACACGCGCAGTGGCAAAAACGCGTCGCCGTCCCGCTCGCCCCCGCGGCCCTCGGCCGCCGGAGGGTCGCCCCGCTCGCGGGACTCCGAGTTTTCTGAGGACGGCGACGCGGTTATCGCGCGTTTTTGCGCCCTCGTGGACCAGATCCCCGTCACCGAGGAGGAGGAACGGCCCCCGGCCGACGATGGCGGGGAGGACGACATTCGATCCTCCGTCTCGGAGGGGACGGCCGTGGCCGCGGCGCTCCCGGCGGGCCTCGCGGGCGGGGCCGAGCGGCGGTGCCAGGACATCCAGGCTGAGGTGCTCGCCTTCTGCTCGGCGCCCGCGAACAAGGTGCCTGTGGACGCTCGCGTCTTCGTCATGGGCAAGATGTTCGAGATGGCCGCCCTGTGTTCCAGCCTGATGACGGAGGCGGCCGCGGAGCGCGGCGCGGTTGCGGCCTTGCAGGGCCAACTTGTGGAGATCCGCCGAGAGCTGGCCGCGGTGCAGCGACGGGCAGGCGTCGCTGAGTGCAGGCTGGAGGGCCTTGTCGGGGCCGTGACTGGCCCTGCGTGTGCCGACCTTCCTGGCGCCGGGGGTGCCGCGGCGGTGGGCGGCGCGGCGTCGGCGGCCGGGCGCCCGTCGTCTGTTGGTGTGGCGGGCGCATGCGCTTCGGGCGCTGTGCCGGTAGCGCCCGGCGCGGCGAGTTACGCCGCCGCCCTGCGGTCGGGCGGTCTCCCCGGTGCGGGCGTGGCGCCTGGTGCGCCCGGAGGCGCCGCCCGGGGGCCCGGGCAACCCCTGCACGACCACGTCTGTTTCCTCACGCCGACGGCCCAGACAACCACTCCAGCGAGGGACGTCGTCCGTTTGCTCAAAGCCAACATCGATCCTGCGGCCAAGGGTATCAAGGACGTGTCACTGCGACACACCCGGTACGGCGTCACGGTTTTTTCAAACATAAAACAGTCGATCGACAATTTACACAAGGCCATACAAGACAATGCCGTCACGAGAGCCGCGCTAATCGTTAGGGTTGCGGAAAAGCGTAATCCGCACGTGCGGTTCTCGGGTGTCGACCCTGACGTTGCGCCGCAGGATTTCATCGCGCGGCTCAACGACCGCAACCCGGGCCTCAATCTGGACCCCGATAAATGTAGGGTCCGCGTGACCTTTAAGGAACGGTCGGGCACTAACGCCTACATAGCGGAGGTTGACCCGCCGGCTTTCCGCGCTCTCATGGGTCGCCAACGCCTTTCTGTGGGCTGGACTATGGTGCGTGCCCACGAAGACCTTCACGTCCCTACGTGCACCTTTTGCGCCACGTATGGTCACGGCCGCACCACGTGTCCGGTTCGCGCTGACGCTGCGAAAGCAGTGTGCATGCGTTGCGCACAAAATCACCTGGGCGGCTCCTGCAAGGTGCGCATGGGCGACGAGGCTGTGCGTTGCGCGGAGTGCGATAGGGCCGGTTTATCGTCTGCCCACCCCGCGGGATTCCCGCAGTGCCCTATCCTGATGGAGAGGGTGGCGCGGCTGCGAGCGCGCACCAACTACGGCGGGCAGTAGCGCGACGAGCGCTGCGGGAAAGGGGGGCGATGCGCGAATGGGGGAGCGGGGTGGCGCGGCGCCGGCGGGCGTGCGACCAGGCGGGGCGAACGCCCGACGGGACGCGGCGCGCGCGGGCGCGGCGGTCAGCATCGCCTTCATCCAACTCAATCTTGATCATGCTAGACTGGCCTCGCAACACCTGGGCGACCGCATGTCGGAGACGGACGTCTCGTTGGCGGCCGTGTCCGACCCTTACAGGCCCGGAGGCAAGCTACCACGTATGCCGCCGGAGTTCACCGTGTACGCCATCGATCGGGATCCGGTGGCCGCAGTGGTTACGCGAGGGCCGCCATACGACGTTTCTCCCTTATTTCTCTCCAAAATGGTCGTAGCCGTGTACTGTGAGGCACGCGATTTCCAATTCGTGTTTGTCTCCGCGTACGCGCCGCCCCACCGACCGATGGACGAAACCTTTCGGGGCATCGAGGAGGCTCTCGCGAAGGCCCGCACGCCTAACATCGTCGTCGCGGGGGACTTCAACGCGAAGCACCCGGCGTGGGGTCCCTGCGCGGGGGACGAACGCGGCGCCCGCCTTATAGAGTTTGCCGGGGCGAACCGCCTTGTTGTCCTTAATGATCCCCAGTCGCCACCAACGTACGAGACGCGCTACGCGGCCAGCTGGCTCGACGTCACGCTGGCGGCGCCGGCCCTCGTCGCGGCTGGATTCGATTGGACTGTTCGCGAGGACATTACGTTCTCGGAACATAAGAACATTGCGGTTCGCATTGGCGCTGTTCGCGACAACCGGCCTCGCCGTCTCACCCGCTATGCGCGGGAGGAATTGTTGTCTGCCCTCGCAGGCGAGCCGTGGTTCGCGCGGGTCTCGGGGGCTGCCCTACACTCGCCGGGCGCCCTCGACGGGCTCCTGGCGGGATTCCAGCGGCTCTTTGACCGGTATTACCGGGCGAACGTCCGCCCTGTCAGGGGCCCGGGGAAGCCTTGGTGGACCCCAGCGCTGGCGCGGGAACGACGTGCCGTGAACGCGCTGCGGCGCAAATACCAGCGCTGCGCGGCGGACGAATTGCGGGCGCTATTCCGAGCAGCATACAGCAAGGCCCTTGCAGTTTTTCGCTGCCATGTTCGCGCGGCCAAGACCTCGCACCTCCGCGGGTGGTATTCTAGTTGTACGCGACGTTCCATTTTTTCCGCCGCGTATCGGGAAGCGTTCGGCAGGGTGCGCCCGCGACAGTGTTTGCCGCCGCTTGAGCTGCCGGACGGTACCCGCACGACTACACATCTAGAGTCGGCGGCCCTCCTACTGCAGACGCACGTGGCGATCGATGATCCTTCCTCTGACGGGCCCTGCCACGCAGAAATCAGGGCGCTTGCGGAGTCGCCCTATTGTACGCGGGCGCGCGACACGCCATTTACGGCGGCCGAAATACAATGTGTCCTTCGCAAAACGATGGACTCATCAGCACCCGGGCCGGATAAGATCACGCCCTCTATCATCAAGGGACTTGCGCGGTCACATAGCGCTTTTCTGCTCGGGCTCTTCAACGCGGCGCTTGCGTTGGGATACTTCCCCCGTTGCTGGCGTACGGGGAGAATCATCTTCCTCCCGAAACCGCAGCGCGCGCCCGAATTACCTACCTCCTACAGGCCGATCTGTGTCACGTCGGCACTGGGCAAGGTGCTGGAGCGCCTCTTGAACGGCCGATTATATTATTTTTTGAAGAGCGGTGGACACCTGCATGAACAACAGTACGGGTTCACCCACGGCAGGAGCGCTGTCATGGCCTTATATGCCTTAAAGACCCGCCTGCTTGCACTCAAGGAGGCCAAAACACCGGCCATCCTAATGTCGCTGGATTTTCGCGGCGCCTTCGATAGCGTGTGGCACCCCCTCGTCCTTAAATTCTTTCGGGACCGGGGGCTTCCGACGAATTTATACCATCTTCTTCGTTCTTTCCTCGAGGACCGCCGTGTGGTGTTCACCTCCCACGCGGGTGAGGTCGAGGCCCGGCCGTCGCTCGGTAGCCCTCAGGGTTCGCCACTGTCTCCACTTTTGTGGAATGTCATCGTACATGGGCTCCTCGAGCTCCCCATGCCCGCCGGAGTGACCGCACAGGCGTACGCCGACGACACCATCCTTGTCATTTCGGCTCGGACGCGTGACGGGCTCGGCGCGGTGGGCTCGGAGGCTCTTCGGCGTGTGGTGGCATGGGCCGCGAGCGTGAAGGTCTCCCTGAACATCGATAAATCTTACTGTGTTCTATTCTCTCATGGGCATGGCGGCATGGAACGCGTCCACCCTACCATCCGCCTGGGCACTTCGGGCAGAGGCTTGAAATTCGTGGAGGCCCTCAAGGTCTTAGGCGTGACTTTTGATAGGCGCCTCCACTTTTTTCAACATGCCGACAGCCTCAAGGAGAAGGCCGAACATCTGGCCTGCCGGGCGCTGACGTTCGTCCAAATGCAGGGTTCCCTGCAGCCGGCGGCATTGTCACACCTTTACCATCAGGTGATGCTGCCGGCCCTTACGTACGCGTCGGCAGTGTGGTGGTCTGCCACGCCCGACTGCAGACTCAGCGCCCGCGTAACAACAATGCAACGCACGATCCTACTGGCGTTGTCGGGCGCCTATCGAACGACGCGCACGGCTTCCCTGCAGGTTCTAATGAAGGTGCCGCCTCTGTCGCTCGAGTTAGATAGGACCGCGGCGGAATTCCGGCTCTTTGGGCTGCGCGAGGCCGTCGAGTTCGGCGACCTCGCGTTCTCCCCGCGCGATATCCTATACCCCGCCGACCCTTGGAGAGTACACCCGGCCTCGACGCGCGCTTTTTCGTTTGCGCGACTGTCGGCGCCGGAGGCGCGCAGCAGATCGCGTGCCGGAGGGCTTCATGTGTTCACCGACGGCTCCTACACGCCGCACTCATCGGGTGCCGCCTTCGTCGTCCTCGGCCCGCGGGAGCGGCTCGGGGCGGTGGGCCGCTTTCGTGTGTCCGCCGCCACGAGTGCTTATTGCGCCGAGGTAATCGCCTTTACGGAAGCCTTGAATTACCTGTGCGGCCACCGGCAGACGGGCGCGGTATCCTTATATACCGACTGCCTATCTCTGCTGCAAGCGATCGCGGCGCCCGGCTCGGCCGATCCCCGCATTATCCGTGTTCAGACCGCGCTCGGGGAGGTTGCCGGTTGGTCCGACGTGCATCTTTATCACGTGCCTGGGCATTGCGGAATTTTCGGCAATGAACTCGCCGACTTCCTCGCGTCGCGGGCCGCTCAGTACGGGCTCGATCGCAGAGCGCCCATTCCTTTCCGATCGATCCGGAATGTTTTCAGGGCGGTCCAACGAGAGCGGTGGGCACGGTCTTGGCGCGAGCACCACGCGGACACGGCGCTTTTTCGCTGGGTACCGC
>NC_134578.1:127552925-127565425 GCF_050947875.1 Dermacentor variabilis
CATTCAAATCTTAAGACCGCGTGTAGAAAGTGTTCCGGCTTACATTCGGCAAATCAAAATGAACGGCTAAAATTAGTCTATCCCATTAGGTTTCATGCGGGAGATCACGCGAAAGGCAGCCATTCTTCTTTACATGGTTTCTCTCTTTTGCGCTGTCATTTGCGCATGCAAATTTCTTCGTACGGGAATTTTATGAAGCGAAGGCAGCTACAGACCGTTTTCATTGTTTCGTTCATGTTCGTAGGCGCAAATTTTCAAACCTAGTGCTTGGAGGAACATTTCCGCTGCTCTAGAAGGGCATGACAGTGCCCGCTCTTTCATTTCTCCAATCGCTCGCAAACACATTGCATTGCCAGTCTACAGCGGCAATACAAAGCGACGTTTCACCATGCACGTCGAAGTTGATTACCAGTACCGCGCCAGCGTCGACTGGCCGCCGAAGCGACGAGCTCAGCAGCGCATGCGCAAGGGCCGACACCACCCCAACCGAGCTTCCCTGCTTATCGGAGAGAGCAGGTGCGCGTGAACACGGGCGCGCCTGAGTATCTGAGTTTAAAAAAAAAAAGAACTGTGCCCGAGGCAGTGACAAAGACAAGTGGTCGCGGTCGCTCTGAATCTTATCGTATTATAGAAAAGGCGGGTTGGCGGCGCTTCCTCGAGGGTCAAAACGTACAATCGTCGAACTAGCGCTCCCGGCGTCAAGTGGAGTGCATCCTTCTTCTTGTAACGGTTTGCAATTGACCGCTTGAATGTGCCGACCACGCGTCACGGGTCGCGTATAGAGCCAACCGTTGGCAAGAACGCGTCTAGCGTAGCAGCAGAACCGATCGCGGTTGCGATAACCCATCGCTGCGTAGCGAAAGAAAAAAAAAACGAACGCACCCACACGCAGTTTGTAGCAATAACCGCACAAACCAATGTGGTTTTAAATGTAGCTTCGCAGGTCACAGTAGAAGGGCACTGAAACTTTCTCATAACGCACACTGCTGTAGTCCACAAAGAACAAAGCGCACAAAACAGATCTGATACAGCCGCACTGCATTATTTCGTGTTTTCACTATATCATAACTTTCGTGTGCATGCCACGCAGGCCAGGAGTAAAAGGCAAGAAAAAAAATGATACGCGATCCTAAGCTTTGACTTGGCTGCTGTGGCATTTATGTTCTCTAGGCGAACGCAACGCGCCAGCCTCGACTGGCCGCCGAAGCGACGAGCTCAGCAGCGCATGCGCAAGGGCCCACACCACCCCAACCGAGCTTCCCTGCTTATCGGAGAGAGCAAGTGCGCGTGAACACGGGCGCGTCTGAGTATCTGAGCTTACAAAAAAAAAAAAAAAACTGTGCCCGAGGCAATGACAAAGGCAAGTGGTCGCGGTCGCTCTGAATCTTATCGTATTATAGAAAAGGCGGGTTGGTGGCGCTTCCTCGAGGGTCAAAACGTACAATCGTCCAACTAGCGCTCCCGGTGTCAAGTGGAGTGCATCCTTCTTCTTGGAACGGTTTGCAATTGACTGCTTGAATGTGCCGACCACGCGACACGCGTCGCGTATAGAGCCAACCGTTGGCAAGAACGCGTCTAGCGTAGCAGCAGAACCGATCGCGGTTGCGATAACCCATCGCTGCGTAGCGAAAGAAAAAAAAAAAACGAACGCACCCACACGCAGTTTGTAGCAATAACCGCGCAAACCAATGTGGTTTTAAATGTAGCTTCGCAGGTCACAGTAGAAGGGCACTGAAACTTTCTCATAACGCACACCGCTGTAGTCCACAAAGAACAAAACGCACAAAATAGATCTGATCTGCATTATTTCGTGTTTTCACTATATCATAACTTTCGTGTGCATGTCACGCAGGCCAAGGAGTAAAAGGCAAGAAAAAAAAGATGATACGCGATCCTAAGCTTTGACTTGGCTGCTGTGGCATTTATGTTCTCTAGGCGAACGCAATGCACAAACTGAACTCGAATTTCCGATAATGGAAGTTCGTATTTGGCGACAAGGTTGTATTTTTGACTAATATTTGCGTTTTTCGCCCGTGCATGCGCTTCACTGCGCTACTCTTTGCCCCTTCAACGCGGCTTCACTGCAATGCGGGAGTGTTCTGCGTTAAGCCGAACCAACAGGCAAAATCGCGCCTAGCACATAGAGTTCCCCCCCCCCCCCAAAAAAAAAAAAGCGGAAAAGAAAAGTAGCCTTATTTAAACGAGAAAGATGCCACGAGTGCCCCAACGGAAAGCTTTAAGGGTTACCGAAGGGTAACTGAGGGCGACGCAACGAGCTTTGGCAAGAAGGACGATGGGTGTAGCGTCACGAGAGATAGGAATAGAGCAGATTGAGGGGCGAGCGAACAAACGCGAGTTAATGACACCTTAGTTTAAACCATGAAAAAAAGAAATGGGCATGCAATGGGGGGGGGGGGGGGGAAGATGGTCATTGAGGGTTACGGACTCAATTCCAAGAGAAGGGAAGCGTAGCAGGGGGTGGCAGAAAGTTGGGAGGGCAGATTAGATTAGGAAATGTGCAGGGACTACATGGCGACAATTAGCACGTGACCGGGGTACTTGGATACTTATGGGAGAGGCCTTTGCCCTGCACTGGGCGTAACCAGGAGGAGGAGGATGAAAAGGTAGCAACAGGTCTTCATAACATACAGGTTGGAAAGCTGGAGCACCTTTGAACCCTTGAATATATTTCGCAAGGCTTGGCCACACGACAAGCTTGTTTTCGAGGCGTTCGCTCCCACTGCTGCGAAAATGTGCACACAACGGCTGCACAGTAGTTGCCAGAAAGCGGGCACTCTATTTTTCTTTCATAGGGAATCTTTCTTCCACTAGGGCAGCGGATTTTGGCAGGGCGAGCTTGCGTTGGCGCTGTGGTTTACGGATCCAAGCAATAGTGAACACAAAAATCCAGTGTTGGCTTTGAGCGGGATTCACATTGGTTGCCGAACCCACGGCTAATCATACACCCCCCCCCCCCCCTCCCCGTCCTATAGTGGCTCATTACAGCAGACAGAAACATCGGATAAATAACAATCCTATTTCTTAGACATATAATTTGCCGATTCTCCCTCCTGGTTCTTTCTTTTGCTGTCATTTATTTTTCTCGAAGGCCGTAATAAGAAATTTGCTGGTGCGGCTGTCCCATTTGCGCGGCAAGAAGTGCGACGCTACACACAGGTGGAGTGGCCGTTTAATTACTCTCGTGGTCCGCGAACCGGCGTCGTTGCGTATGGTATAGGAATGGTGCGTGTGAAGTCAGTGCTCGCTTCGAGCTTGTGTTCTTCATTTTGATTGAATGAAGTCTCACCGAAGTGAGCGGGGGCCGATCCCGGAGGTAGTGCAATACCGGGCCGACCTGCGGCGGAGGTGAAGCAGGCTTCAAGCACTCCGCCAACTTCCAAAAATAGGTTTAATATCGTGGGTCCACATAGAACCCGTATCAGATATTAAGCTGATAAGAACAGAGTTTTTTATTATGCTAGTTACACATCACATCATAAATATTTGTTACGAAACCAAGGAAAAAACGGATAAAAGGTGTGTAGTCTAAAACCGGCAAACAAATGACTAAAAAAACTAGTTAGTGGTGTTAGTAATAAAAGGCTAAAACTGTAAAGGTGTAAAACAGCAAAAATCGCTTCTCTAAAAACATAAGATCATCTAAGAGGTGCCGACATGGGCTCTAAAAATCTTTGTAGAGGCGCTGATAGTATCGCTGATGCACAGGCGTTTGAGTGTCCGTAGGTATGACCTACTGCACAGCCTGCGCATCACGCGATCGTTCCCCTGATCCCAGGTGCCAAGGCAGCCGACGACCACCGCGTCCACCGTCACGCGTCCCATTTGCGCGGCATGAAGTGCGACGCTACACACAGGTGGAGTGGCCGTTTAATTACTCTCGTGGTCCGCGAACCGGCGTCGTTGCGTATGGTATAGGAATGGTGCGTGTGAATTCAGTGCTCGCTTCGAGCTTGTGTTCTTCATTTTGATTGAATGAAGTCTCACCGAAGTGAGCGGGGGCCGATCCCGGAGGTAGTGCAATACCGGGCCGACCTGCGGCGGAGGTGAAGCAGGCTTCAAGCACTCCGCCAACTTCCAAAAATAGGTTTAATATCGTGGGTCCACATAGAACCCGTATCAGATATTAAGCTGATAAGAACAGATACTACACTTTGATCTTAGCCAAAAGGCCGAGAAGCGATGTCCTTCACTTCACTCCATTGTACTACTGCCTTGTGGGCGCCCTGCCGACATTGGTAACCTCAGCAACAGCGTGGGCAATTTTCTAAATTTCAGCCTGTCTAGAGACTCTATGCTCTCTATCTGAGGAATAAACTCGCGACGCCTCAGTCTTTCGCTGTTAACGAAACGCTGTCGCGTAGAAACGAGACCCGAGTGCAAGCTTGTTTGTAAGGCCAAACCAACGACGGCAACCTCGTAGAAAACGGAGCAGGCGAGCGGAAAACACGCGCAAGGGGAATGCTTACTTCCGTCTGAATGCGGCCGCTCGAGGTGACTTTCTTTGAGGCCTTCGTTTCAAGCCCGTGCGCAAGTGTAATATAGCACGCGCATTTCCTTCATTTCTTTTTATTTACCGCAAGGCCCACTGAAAATTTTGATACGGCACAGGCCGGGACGGATCGCAACGTGTAGAATCGACCGGCAGAATTAGGTAGCGTGCCCCATGTACGAAGACGAGCAACATAGAAGTGAATGAAAAAAAAAAATAAATATAGAAAAGACTGCGCACTCCTTCCAACCGGAAACAGAGGGGGGAGAAGAATCGCCATGTGAAGCACAGGTATTGTATGTTAAAAAAAGTGCTACCTCATAATCTTTACCACTATCCCGCGCGCGTGTGTTTGTATATGTATATATACACACATACATATATATATATATATATATATATATATATATATATATATATATACACACACACACACATGCTAGCATAGCTTAAACGCAGCTTTGAAGCTCAGCCTTACACAAGAAGAAAGCACCACCCCTTTCGCAATCCCCATTTGAACCATTTAAGTGAGAAACGTGAGTACAGCCAGGTCGTTCGAAACTGGCGCGAAAACGCATTGGCGCCATCTGTGTACGGAACTAGGAAAACCTACGGACTTCGCCATACAGAAAGAACGGTAGATGGCGCGAGCGAACTAGAGCCAGTGAGTAATGGCAGAAACGTCTTGGGAAGAGAGAAAAAAAAAAACACGCAAAGGTTGTTGGCTTGTGGCAGCATTCTATTTTACAGCGAGTAAAGAGCATAGCAGCTTCTAAAGGAGCAGCTAAAAAAAGAAGAACGTGAGAGAGGGAGACAAACAGGCGTGTTTCCTTAGAATGCAGAGCATGCAGCACACACAATCAAGTGCCAAAGAGACCGGGAAAGCAGATGGCGCGAAGGCGTATGTCGTCAAAGCTTGAAAGCAATTTATAAACTACAAGGCGCGCCGAAGTCAACCTACTCTCATCAGGTTGCTCCCGCCTCCGATTGCATTTAAATTAAAATTACAGTCGCCTCAAAGGCAGAGAGAGAGAGAGAGAGAAAATAAATACACTCGCTTCGTGCAGCTGCACACGTTCAAATTTTACAGCAAGAGCACTCCCGAAAGCGCAAAGCCCGCTGCTGCCTGGCCGGAATGCGCTCGCTTCAGGAAATCGCCGTGCTTGCCTCGGCAACCAAGAGGTGTCGCTTGGCACACTGCTGCATTGTAGCACACCGGGAACCGTGCAGACGTCGGCGATCGCCTCGACATCGCTGCGAGCGCTCGAAGAGACAAAGTCCGAAACGACGTCAGCCGGGGCGGCGGGAGCTCGATACCCTTCACGAAACTTCTGCGTGTACACCGCCGAACGGCCACGACGGAATCGCTGGCATCCTGCTCGCAGCTGCATTGTGTCGCGCCGGGGATCGTGGAAACACCACGCAGACGTCGGCGTCGGCCCCGACATGGCTTCGAGCGCTCCAAGAGACTAAGTCCGAAACGACGTCAGCCGGGGCGTCGAGCACGCCGCCCGCGCTGGTCGCACTCGTGCTCGGAAATGGCGAAGGGGACCGCGCTAGCGTGCCTTGAATCGGTGAGCGGCGGTACCGCGGCGATCGCGAGAGCTCGTATCAGCCGCGCCAAAGCGAAATATTGGCGCTCGGCTCGGCGCAGTACGCCGCCTCGTCGCACGAGTACGGCCCCATGGAGGTCTGGCCACTTATCGCTGCTATTATAAGGGGAGAACCGGGCCGGCGTAGTCGTCGGCGCCGCGACGTTGGCGCGCGCTCTCGAAGAGACAAAGTCCGAAACGACGTCAGCCGGGGCGGCGGGAGCTCGATACCCGTCACGAAACTTCTGCGTGTACACCGCCGCACGGCCACGACGGAATCGCTGGCATCCCGCTCGCAGCTGCATTGTGTCGCGCTGGGAATCGTGGAAACACCACGCAGACGTCGGCGTCAGCCCCGACATGGCTTCGAGCGCTCCAAGAGACAAAGTCCGAAACGACGTCAGCCGGGGCGTCGAGCACGCCGCCCGCGCTGGTCGCACTCGTGCTCGGAAATGGCGAAGGGGACCGCGCTAGCGTGCCTTGAATTGGTGGGCGGCGGTACCGCGGCGATCGCGAGAGCTCGTATCAGCCGCGCCAAAGCGAAATATTGGCGCTCGGCTCGGCGCAGTACGCCGCCTCGTCGCACGAGTACGGCCCCATGGAGGTCTGGCAACTTATCGCTGCTATTATAAGGGGCCATACGGTCCCGGCTGACGTTGTACCGCAGTGCGATTTTCGGCTTGCGCGTCTTCGTAGCTGTTTCCGCGCACTGCTGCGGAGTCGAGAATCGTGCCCAGGCACGGCTACGCGAGCGCTCGAAGCGACCGAAGTCCGAAACGACGTCAGCCGGGGCGGCGGGAGCTCGATACCCTTCACGAAACTTCTGCGTGTACACCGCCGCACGGCCACGACGGAATCGCTGGCATCCCGCTCGCAGCTGCATTGTGTCGCGCCGGGAATCGTGGAAACACCACGCAGACGTCGGCGTCAGCCCCGACATGGCTTCGAGCGCTCCAAGAGACAAAGTCCGAAACGACGTCAGCCGGGGCGTCGAGCACGCCGCCCGCGCTGGTCGCACTCGTGCTCGGAAATGGCGAAGGGGACCGCGCTAGCGTGCCTTGAAACGGTGAGCGGCGGTACCGCGGCGATCGCGAGAGCTCGTATCAGCCGCGCCAAAGCGAAATATTGGCGCTCGGCTCGGCGCAGTACGGCGCCTCGTCGCACGAGTACGGCCCCATGGAGGTCTGGCAACTTATCGCTGCTATTATGAGGGGCCATACGGTCCCGGCTGACGTTGTACCGCAGTGCGATTTTGGGCTTGCGCGTCTTCGTAGCTGCTTCCGCGCACTGCTGCGGAGTCGAGAATCGTGCCCAGGCACGGCTACGCGAGCGCTCGAAGCGACAGAAGTCCGAAACGACGTCAGCCGTGGCGGCGGGAGCTCGACGCCTTTCACGAAACTTTGGCGTACAAGCCGCCGCACGGCCACTACTTAGTCGGCGTCACCGTGCAGAGGGCTGCACTATAGCTCGCCGGGAACTGGGGGAGAACCTGGCGGGCGTCGTCGTCGGCCCCGCGACGTTGGCGCGAGCGCTCGAAGAGACAAAGTCCGAAACGACGTCAGCCGGGGCGGCGGGAGCTCGATACCCTTCGCGACACTTCTGCGTGTACACCGCCGCACGGCCGCGACGGAATCGCTGGCATCCTGCTCGCAGCTGCATTGTGTCGCACCGGGAATCGTGTAAACACCACGCAGACGTCGGCGTCGGCCCCGGCATGGCTTCGAGCGCTCGAAGAGACAAAGTCCGAAACGACGTCAGCCGGGGCGTCGAGCACGCCGCCCGCGCTGGTCGCACTCGTGCTCGGAAATGGCGAAGCGGACCGCGCTAGCGTGCCTTGAATCGGTGAGCGGCGGTACCGCGGCGATCGCGAGAGCTCGTATCAGCCGCGCCAAAGCGAAATATTGGCGCTCGGCTCGGCACAGTACGCCGCCTCGTCGCACGAGTACGGCCCCATGGAGGTCTGGCCACTTATCGCTGCTACTATAAGGGGCCATACGGTCCCGGCTGACATTGTACCGCAGTGCGATTTTCGGCTTGCGCGTCTTCGTAGTTGTTTCCGCGCACTGCTGCGGAGTCGAGAATCGTGCCCAGGCACGGCTACGCGAGCGCTCGAAGCGACAGAAGTCCGAAACCACGTGAGCCGGGCCGGCGGGAGCTCGACGCCTTTCACGCAACTTTGGCGTACAAGCCGCTGCACGGCCACTACTCAGTCGGCGCCGCCGTGCAGAGGGCTGCACTATAACACGCCGGGAACCGGGAGAACCGGCCGGGCGTCGTCGTCGGCCCCGCGACGTTGGCGCGAGCGCTCGAAGAGACACAGTCCCAAACGATGTCAGCCGGGGCGTCGAGCACGCCGCCCGCGCTGGTCGCACTCGTGCTCGGAAATGGCGAAGGGGCCGGGCTAGCTTTCCTCGAATCGATCGGCCGGGGGCCGCCCCGTAGGGGGACCGAAAGGCGATCGTTCAGGAAACGGCACTGGCCATTCGCGAGAAATTGCCGTTCGCGCATTCGATGGACGCGCTGCAGTTTCACGACTTCGGCATGGTGCCGCCGACGTAAGCTTTCAATCTTGCTCGCGGCGTTACGAGGCGGCACGATTTCCGCCAAACGCTCGTCGAAAGTGCCACGAGTACGGCCCCATGGAGGTTTGGGTACTTATCGCTGCTATTATATGGGGGTCCCAGAGAGCAGTCGCCCCCAAAGCGACCTGGGTGTTTGATGTGCGGCGGGCTTCGTGCCCGTCAAGCGTGTCCCCGGTATCGCTCCCGTGGATCCCACAGCTGACGTCTGCAGCCTCATCCGCTTGATGCGTTAGGGGCTGGTTGTCGGACGACGCTTTTTCCACGATATCGAGGTGTGTTCCCCATCGTCCTCGGACGAGTCAAATACGAAAGCGCCGAAGGCGCGGGCGTGACCCGTCGCCTGGCGGCTTTGCCGTCTCGGCTACGTTGCAAGTGTCGGTCGGTCCACCAGTGCTGCGGGCTCAAGAGAAACCGCAAGCCGCGATCGAGTTGACACAACCAGTCTATCGAGAATGTTGCGTGCTTCTTGCCGCGTGGCGATACCCGGCCCTGCGGGGAGGGCGCCGTAGCGAGCTCGAACGCCGTCGTCTCGGACTGCAAAGTGCTACACTTTGCGAGAACGAAGCGTGTTGGGGCGCCTGAAGGTGGCCTCGGCATCGCAAAAACGGCGTCCGGCCTGCTTGAAAGGCTGGACGCGCAGTTGAACGATTACCTGGTTGATCCTGCCAGTAATCATATGCTTGTCTCAAAGATTAAGCCATGCATGTCTAAGTACATGCCGAAATAAGGCGAAACCGCGAATGGCTCATTAAATCAGTTATGGTTCCTTAGATCGTTTCTTCCTACTTGGATAACTGTGGCAATTCTAGAGCTAATACATGCAGTGAGCCTGAAGCCCTTTGGGCGACGGGTGCTTTTATTAGACCAAGATCGATCGGGTTTCGGCCCGTATTGTGTGGTGACTCTGGATAACTTTGTGCTGATCGCATGGCCACGAGCCGGCGACGTTTCTTTCAAGTGTCTGCCTTATCAACTTTCGATGGTAGGTTACTTGCTTACCATGGTTGTTACGGGTAACGGAGAATCAGGGTTCGATTCCGGAGAGGGAGCCTGAGAAACGGCTACCACATCCAAGGAAGGCAGCAGGCGCGCAAATTACCCACTCCCGGCACGGGGAGGTAGTGACGAAAAATAACAATACGGGACTCTTTTGAGGCCCCGTAATTGAAATGAGTACACTCTAAATCCTTTAACGAGGATCAATTGGAGGGCAAGTCTGGTGCCAGCAGCCGCGGTAATTCCAGCTCCAATAGCGTATACTAAAGCTGCTGCGGTTAAAAAGCTCGTAGTTGGATCTCAGTTCCAGACGAGTAGTGCATCTACCCGATGCGACGGCTCGGACTGAACATCATGCCGGTCCTTTCTTGGTGCACTTCATTGTGTGCCTCGAGAAGGCCGGTGCTTTTACTTTGAAAAAATTAGAGTGCTCAACGCAGGCGAGTCGCCTGAATAAACTTGCATGGAATAATAGAACAAGACCTCGTTTCTGTTCTGTTGGTTTTTGGAATACGAGGTAATGATTAAGAGGGACAGACGGGGGCATTCGTATTGCGGCGCTAGAGGTGAAATTCTTGGACCGTCGCAAGACGAACTACTGCGAAAGCATTTGCCAAGAATGTTTTCTTTGATCAAGAACGAAAGTCAGAGGTTCGAAGGCGATCAGATACCGCCCTAGTTCTGACCATAAACGATGCCAACCAGCGATCCGCCTGAGTTACTCAAATGACTCGGCGGGCAGCTTCCGGGAAACCAAAGTGTTTGGGTTCCGGGGGAAGTATGGTTGCAAAGCTGAAACTTAAAGGAATTGACGGAAGGGCACCACCAGGAGTGGAGCCTGCGGCTTAATTTGACTCAACACGGGAAAACTTACCCGGCCCGGACACTGGGAGGATTGACAGATTGAGAGCTCTTTCTTGATTCGGTGGATGGTGGTGCATGGCCGTTCTTAGTTGGTGGAGCGATTTGTCTGGTTAATTCCGATAACGAACGAGACTCTAGCCTATTAAATAGGTGCGGGGTTCCCAGCACCTTACAACCTTCTTAGAGGGACAAGCGGCTCCTAGCCGCACGAAACAGAGCAATAACAGGTCTGTGATGCCCTTAGATGTCCGGGGCCGCACGCGCGCTACACTGAAGGAAGCAGCGTGTCTTTATCCCTGTCTGAAAAGACTGGGTAACCCGTGGAACTTCTTTCGTGATTGGGATAGGGGCTTGCAATTGTTCCCCTTGAACGAGGAATTCCCAGTAAGCGCGAGTCATAAGCTCGCGTTGATTACGTCCCTGCCCTTTGTACACACCGCCCGTCGCTACTACCGATTGAATGATTTAGTGAGGTCTTCGGACCGATGTCCGGCGCGGCCTTTCGGTTGCGCCGGTCTGTTGGAAAGATGACCAAACTTGATCATTTAGAGGAAGTAAAAGTCGTAACAAGGTTTCCGTAGGTGAACCTGCGGAAGGATCATTACCGGATTGTGAAGGGTGACGAGCGCCATTGTTTCAACCCCGTGTGGGTGAAGCAGCTCGCTGCGCCCGACGCTTTCCGCCGCTGGCCCCGCTTGGACGCGGGGACGGCTATACCCGAACATGCCGGGGACTGCCTGAATTTTGAGGGGCGCCCCGTGCGAAATTTGTTGCGCCCAGTGGACGCAGGCTGCAACCTTGGACGGTTGGCTTGGCCGCGCCCGCGGGTAGAAACGGCGTAACGCACAATGGGTGGGCTTTCTGTCCGCCTCGGCGCTCTTGCGCGGAAGGGGAGTAAGACGACCCGACCTGCTGCTTTGCCCAGTACGAGGGGAACGGCGAAGCGTGCGGTCGGTCAAGGAACTGACGGTCGAGAGCAGCTGCCGCTTAGTACACACGGAACCGTGGTGCGAGCGCTCTCCCGTCCTCCGCGGCAAACGCTGCCGAGTCTGAAAAGGCTGGCGGCTGCCGGTCGCTTCCTGCGGCGAGTATGGAGTAACGACCCGACTTTGTTGCTGCCCAAGTACTAAAGGAACGGTGTGGCGCTCGGTCGGTCATGGAAGTGGCGGTATGAGGGTGCGGCTGCCAAGTACGGAAGGAACCGTGGCCTAAAGCGCTCTCCCGTCCTCCGCGGCAAATGCTGCCGAGCCCGACAGGGCCGGCGGCTGCCGGTCGGCTCCTGCTCGTGACGCGCGAGGTGTCCGAGATCGCGGTTCAATGCGACGACGTCTGCAGGCTATTTGCCCGCCGCCGAGGGAAAGGCGGCGTTGCTGCGAAGTACCGAAGGAAACGCGGCTTTGCTACGTCGGAAGCGTTCTGCGGTTAGCGGACTTGTGCGCTTTGGGAAGGCGCCGCACGTCGAAAGAGGAAAAGTACGGACAGACGAGGGAACGTAGTCCCGGATTCGAACGCACTTGCGGCCAAGCACCTTGCTGGCTTCGTCTTCCGCCTCAAGTAGACTTGTTGTGGCTCCGGCGCAGGAAAGCCCCTCCCTGGCACTGGCCGAGTGGTTTTGGAGAGCTGCGCGAGTACGCACGCCGAAAGAGCACACGCCGAAAGGCGCTCTTCGAAACCGCACACAGGGAGACGCCACGTGCCTGAAACCCTGGTTGTACTGTACTGAATTGAACAAACTATTTTTCACGACTCTAAGCGGTGGATCACTCGGTTCTCGGGTCGATGAAGAACGCAGCCAGCTGCGAGACTTGGTGTGAATTGCAGGACACACTGAGCACTGATTCTTTGAACGCACATTGCGGCCTTGGGTCTTCCCTTGGCTTCGTCTGTCTGAGGGTCGGATCACATATCAAGAGAGCCTTCGGCGCACAGGGAAGGTGCGTCCGTCGACTCGTTTTG
>NC_134578.1:127572925-127587925 GCF_050947875.1 Dermacentor variabilis
AGGCTGGCAGGCGGTGAACCGCCTGCACGCGTGCGGCGCACGAGCAGTTGCGTGGTAAGCGACCGTGTCTGAAGCCCAAACACCACCGAGGCAAAGATCGCCTTAGCAGCGCGCCGCTTCAGCAGGCGCCGCAGGGACGACTAAAACCTGGCGGGGGGCATCGTCTCGTGTAGCGTCGCCCCTGCCCCAACTGGAGTGGCCCAGTCTTTAGGGGACAGAGACTGCGAAGCACTTGGACCGACGGCGGACTACGACGGAACGCGTCAGCTCGGCCAACGCTCTCGAAGGAGACATTTTCCGTTTCGCGGCAATTTCTGCGCCGTGCCGTGCTCTTCTCGCTCGCAGACGGCGCTGTCGCGTCGAACCGCTTTCGGGGGCACGCCCTTCTCCTCCCCGCTCCTCGCAAAGAATCTTCAGATTCCTGCGACGAAGCCCGGAAGGGGTGCCCACACAGCTGCGGTGACACGAACGAGCGACCAGCTCTGGAGCTCGACGTACTCCGAAGGCAAACAACGCAGATTGCGATCGCTTCCGACTCTCTCGCAAACGTGCGCGCTACATGGCAACGGACGTTGGCACCTCGCGCTTGGACCGCTCTTTCCCTGCAGGTATCCGACACCATCCTGCGGCGGTCTTGCTAGAGGCGCGCACACGTCGCGCTGCAGTAGAATATAATGCCTCGTTTCCGTCTCTTCGAAGATTTGGCACAACGGCTCGCCACCGTCTCCTTCTTTGTGAGGTCGCTGGCGCGTGGCATTAGCGCTCAACGTACTGTCCATGATGCCGACGCGGTCAAAACGAGTCGACGGACGCACCTTCCCTGTGCGCCGAAGGCTCTCTTGATATGTGATCCGACCCTCAGACAGACGAAGCCAAGGGAAGACCCAAGGCCGCAATGTGCGTTCAAAGAATCAGTGCTCAGTGTGTCCTGCAATTCACACCAAGTCTCGCAGCTGGCTGCGTTCTTCATCGACCCGAGAACCGAGTGATCCACCGCTTAGAGTCGTGAAAAATAGTTTGTTCAATTCAGTACAGTACAACCAGGGTTTCAGGCACGTGGCGTCTCCCTGTGTGCGGTTTCGAAGAGCGCCTTTCGGCGTGTGCTCTTTCGGCGTGCGTACTCGCGCAGCTCTCCAAAACCACTCGGCCAGTGCCAGGGAGGGGCTTTCCTGCGCCGGAGCCACAACAAGTCTACTTGAGGCGGAAGACGAAGCCAGCAAGGTGCTTGGCCGCAAGTGCGTTCGAATCCGGGACTACGTTCCCTCGTCTGTCCGTACTTTTCCTCTTTCGACGTGCGGCGCCTTCCCAAAGCGCACAAGTCCGCTAACCGCAGAACGCTTCCGACGTAGCAAAGCCGCGTTTCCTTCGGTACTTCGCAGCAACGCCGCCTTTCCCTCGGCGGCGGGCAAATAGCCTGCAGACGTCGTCGCATTGAACCGCGATCTCGGACACCTCGCGCGTCACGAGCAGGAGCCGACCGGCAGCCGCCGGCCCTGTCGGGCTCGGCAGCATTTGCCGCGGAGGACGGGAGAGCGCTTTAGGCCACGGTTCCTTCCGTACTTGGCAGCCGCACCCTCATACCGCCACTTCCATGACCGACCGAGCGCCACACCGTTCCTTTAGTACTTGGGCAGCAACAAAGTCGGGTCGTTACTCCATACTCGCCGCAGGAAGCGACCGGCAGCCGCCAGCCTTTTCAGACTCGGCAGCGTTTGCCGCGGAGGACGGGAGAGCGCTCGCACCACGGTTCCGTGTGTACTAAGCGGCAGCTGCTCTCGACCGTCAGTTCCTTGACCGACCGCACGCTTCGCCGTTCCCCTCGTACTGGGCAAAGCAGCAGGTCGGGTCGTCTTACTCCCCTTCCGCGCAAGAGCGCCGAGGCGGACAGAAAGCCCACCCATTGTGCGTTACGCCGTTTCTACCCGCGGGCGCGGCCAAGCCAACCGTCCAAGGTTGCAGCCTGCGTCCACTGGGCGCAACAAATTTCGCACGGGGCGCCCCTCAAAATTCAGGCAGTCCCCGGCATGTTCGGGTATAGCCGTCCCCGCGTCCAAGCGGGGCCAGCGGCGGAAAGCGTCGGGCGCAGCGAGCTGCTTCACCCACACGGGGTTGAAACAATGGCGCTCGTCACCCTTCACAATCCGGTAATGATCCTTCCGCAGGTTCACCTACGGAAACCTTGTTACGACTTTTACTTCCTCTAAATGATCAAGTTTGGTCATCTTTCCAACAGACCGGCGCAACCGAAAGGCCGCGCCGGACATCGGTCCGAAGACCTCACTAAATCATTCAATCGGTAGTAGCGACGGGCGGTGTGTACAAAGGGCAGGGACGTAATCAACGCGAGCTTATGACTCGCGCTTACTGGGAATTCCTCGTTCAAGGGGAACAATTGCAAGCCCCTATCCCAATCACGAAAGAAGTTCCACGGGTTACCCAGTCTTTTCAGACAGGGATAAAGACACGCTGCTTCCTTCAGTGTAGCGCGCGTGCGGCCCCGGACATCTAAGGGCATCACAGACCTGTTATTGCTCTGTTTCGTGCGGCTAGGAGCCGCTTGTCCCTCTAAGAAGGTTGTAAGGTGCTGGGAACCCCGCACCTATTTAATAGGCTAGAGTCTCGTTCGTTATCGGAATTAACCAGACAAATCGCTCCACCAACTAAGAACGGCCATGCACCACCATCCACCGAATCAAGAAAGAGCTCTCAATCTGTCAATCCTCCCAGTGTCCGGGCCGGGTAAGTTTTCCCGTGTTGAGTCAAATTAAGCCGCAGGCTCCACTCCTGGTGGTGCCCTTCCGTCAATTCCTTTAAGTTTCAGCTTTGCAACCATACTTCCCCCGGAACCCAAACACTTTGGTTTCCCGGAAGCTGCCCGCCGAGTCATTTGAGTAACTCAGGCGGATCGCTGGTTGGCATCGTTTATGGTCAGAACTAGGGCGGTATCTGATCGCCTTCGAACCTCTGACTTTCGTTCTTGATCAAAGAAAACATTCTTGGCAAATGCTTTCGCAGTAGTTCGTCTTGCGACGGTCCAAGAATTTCACCTCTAGCGCCGCAATACGAATGCCCCCGTCTGTCCCTCTTAATCATTACCTCGTATTCCAAAAACCAACAGAACAGAAACGAGGTCTTGTTCTATTATTCCATGCAAGTTTATTCAGGCGACTCGCCTGCGTTGAGCACTCTAATTTTTTCAAAGTAAAAGCACCGGCCTTCTCGAGGCACACAATGAAGTGCACCAAGAAAGGACCGGCATGATGTTCAGTCCGAGCCGTCGCATCGGGTAGATGCACTACTCGTCTGGAACTGAGATCCAACTACGAGCTTTTTAACCGCAGCAGCTTTAGTATACGCTATTGGAGCTGGAATTACCGCGGCTGCTGGCACCAGACTTGCCCTCCAATTGATCCTCGTTAAAGGATTTAGAGTGTACTCATTTCAATTACGGGGCCTCAAAAGAGTCCCGTATTGTTATTTTTCGTCACTACCTCCCCGTGCCGGGAGTGGGTAATTTGCGCGCCTGCTGCCTTCCTTGGATGTGGTAGCCGTTTCTCAGGCTCCCTCTCCGGAATCGAACCCTGATTCTCCGTTACCCGTAACAACCATGGTAAGCAAGTAACCTACCATCGAAAGTTGATAAGGCAGACACTTGAAAGAAACGTCGCCGGCTCGTGGCCATGCGATCAGCACAAAGTTATCCAGAGTCACCACACAATACGGGCCGAAACCCGATCGATCTTGGTCTAATAAAAGCACCCGTCGCCCAAAGGGCTTCAGGCTCACTGCATGTATTAGCTCTAGAATTGCCACAGTTATCCAAGTAGGAAGAAACGATCTAAGGAACCATAACTGATTTAATGAGCCATTCGCGGTTTCGCCTTATTTCGGCATGTACTTAGACATGCATGGCTTAATCTTTGAGACAAGCATATGATTACTGGCAGGATCAACCAGGTAATCGTTCAACTGCGCGTCCAGCCTTTCAAGCAGGCCGGACGCCGTTTTTGCGATGCCGAGGCCACCTTCAGGCGCCCCAACACGCTTCGTTCTCGCAAAGTGTAGCACTTTGCAGTCCGAGACGACGGCGTTCGAGCTCGCTACGGCGCCCTCCCCGCAGGGCCGGGTATCGCCACGCGGCAAGAAGCACGCAACATTCTCGATAGACTGGTTGTGTCAACTCGATCGCGGCTTGCGGTTTCTCTTGAGCCCGCAGCACTGGTGGACCGACCGACACTTGCAACGTAGCCGAGACGGCAAAGCCGCCAGGCGACGGGTCACGCCCGCGCCTTCGGCGCTTTCGTATTTGACTCGTCCGAGGACGATGGGGAACACACCTCGATATCGTGGAAAAAGCGTCGTCCGACAACCAGCCCCTAACGCATCAAGCGGATGAGGCTGCAGACGTCAGCTGTGGGATCCACGGGAGCGATACCGGGGACACGCTTGACGGGCACGAAGCCCGCCGCACATCAAACACCCAGGTCGCTTTGGGGGCGACTGCTCTCTGGGACCCCCATATAATAGCAGCGATAAGTACCCAAACCTCCATGGGGCCGTACTCGTGGCACTTTCGACGAGCGTTTGGCGGAAATCGTGCCGCCTCGTAACGCCGCGAGCAAGATTGAAAGCTTACGTCGGCGGCACCATGCCGAAGTCGTGAAACTGCAGCGCGTCCATCGAATGCGCGAACGGCAATTTCTCGCGAATGGCCAGTGCCGTTTCCTGAACGATCGCCTTTCGGTCCCCCTACGGGGCGGCCCCCGGCCGATCGATTCGAGGAAAGCTAGCCCGGCCCCTTCGCCATTTCCGAGCACGAGTGCGACCAGCGCGGGCGGCGTGCTCGACGCCCCGGCTGACATCGTTTGGGACTGTGTCTCTTCGAGCGCTCGCGCCAACGTCGCGGGGCCGACGACGACGCCCGGCCGGTTCTCCCGGTTCCCGGCGTGTTATAGTGCAGCCCTCTGCACGGCGGCGCCGACTGAGTAGTGGCCGTGCAGCGGCTTGTACGCCAAAGTTGCGTGAAAGGCGTCGAGCTCCCGCCGGCCCGGCTCACGTGGTTTCGGACTTCTGTCGCTTCGAGCGCTCGCGTAGCCGTGCCTGGGCACGATTCTCGACTCCGCAGCAGTGCGCGGAAACAACTACGAAGACGCGCAAGCCGAAAATCGCACTGCGGTACAATGTCAGCCGGGACCGTATGGCCCCTTATAGTAGCAGCGATAAGTGGCCAGACCTCCATGGGGCCGTACTCGTGCGACGAGGCGGCGTACTGTGCCGAGCCGAGCGCCAATATTTCGCTTTGGCGCGGCTGATACGAGCTCTCGCGATCGCCGCGGTACCGCCGCTCACCGATTCAAGGCACGCTAGCGCGGTCCGCTTCGCCATTTCCGAGCACGAGTGCGACCAGCGCGGGCGGCGTGCTCGACGCCCCGGCTGACGTCGTTTCGGACTTTGTCTCTTCGAGCGCTCGAAGCCATGCCGGGGCCGACGCCGACGTCTGCGTGGTGTTTACACGATTCCCGGTGCGACACAATGCAGCTGCGAGCAGGATGCCAGCGATTCCGTCGCGGCCGTGCGGCGGTGTACACGCAGAAGTGTCGCGAAGGGTATCGAGCTCCCGCCGCCCCGGCTGACGTCGTTTCGGACTTTGTCTCTTCGAGCGCTCGCGCCAACGTCGCGGGGCCGACGACGACGCCCGCCAGGTTCTCCCCCAGTTCCCGGCGAGCTATAGTGCAGCCCTCTGCACGGTGACGCCGACTAAGTAGTGGCCGTGCGGCGGCTTGTACGCCAAAGTTTCGTGAAAGGCGTCGAGCTCCCGCCGCCACGGCTGACGTCGTTTCGGACTTCTGTCGCTTCGAGCGCTCGCGTAGCCGTGCCTGGGCACGATTCTCGACTCCGCAGCAGTGCGCGGAAGCAGCTACGAAGACGCGCAAGCCCAAAATCGCACTGCGGTACAACGTCAGCCGGGACCGTATGGCCCCTCATAATAGCAGCGATAAGTTGCCAGACCTCCATGGGGCCGTACTCGTGCGACGAGGCGCCGTACTGCGCCGAGCCGAGCGCCAATATTTCGCTTTGGCGCGGCTGATACGAGCTCTCGCGATCGCCGCGGTACCGCCGCTCACCGTTTCAAGGCACGCTAGCGCGGTCCCCTTCGCCATTTCCGAGCACGAGTGCGACCAGCGCGGGCGGCGTGCTCGACGCCCCGGCTGACGTCGTTTCGGACTTTGTCTCTTGGAGCGCTCGAAGCCATGTCGGGGCTGACGCCGACGTCTGCGTGGTGTTTCCACGATTCCCGGCGCGACACAATGCAGCTGCGAGCGGGATGCCAGCGATTCCGTCGTGGCCGTGCGGCGGTGTACACGCAGAAGTTTCGTGAAGGGTATCGAGCTCCCGCCGCCCCGGCTGACGTCGTTTCGGACTTCGGTCGCTTCGAGCGCTCGCGTAGCCGTGCCTGGGCACGATTCTCGACTCCGCAGCAGTGCGCGGAAACAGCTACGAAGACGCGCAAGCCGAAAATCGCACTGCGGTACAACGTCAGCCGGGACCGTATGGCCCCTTATAATAGCAGCGATAAGTTGCCAGACCTCCATGGGGCCGTACTCGTGCGACGAGGCGGCGTACTGCGCCGAGCCGAGCGCCAATATTTCGCTTTGGCGCGGCTGATACGAGCTCTCGCGATCGCCGCGGTACCGCCGCCCACCAATTCAAGGCACGCTAGCGCGGTCCCCTTCGCCATTTCCGAGCACGAGTGCGACCAGCGCGGGCGGCGTGCTCGACGCCCCGGCTGACGTCGTTTCGGACTTTGTCTCTTGGAGCGCTCGAAGCCATGTCGGGGCTGACGCCGACGTCTGCGTGGTGTTTCCACGATTCCCAGCGCGACACAATGCAGCTGCGAGCGGGATGCCAGCGATTCCGTCGTGGCCGTGCGGCGGTGTACACGCAGAAGTTTCGTGACGGGTATCGAGCTCCCGCCGCCCCGGCTGACGTCGTTTCGGACTTTGTCTCTTCGAGAGCGCGCGCCAACGTCGCGGCGCCGACGACTACGCCGGCCCGGTTCTCCCCTTATAATAGCAGCGATAAGTGGCCAGACCTCCATGGGGCCGTACTCGTGCGACGAGGCGGCGTACTGCGCCGAGCCGAGCGCCAATATTTCGCTTTGGCGCGGCTGATACGAGCTCTCGCGATCGCCGCGGTACCGCCGCTCACCGATTCAAGGCACGCTAGCGCGGTCCCCTTCGCCATTTCCGAGCACGAGTGCGACCAGCGCGGGCGGCGTGCTCGACGCCCCGGCTGACGTCGTTTCGGACTTAGTCTCTTGGAGCGCTCGAAGCCATGTCGGGGCCGACGCCGACGTCTGCGTGGTGTTTCCACGATCCCCGGCGCGACACAATGCAGCTGCGAGCAGGATGCCAGCGATTCCGTCGTGGCCGTTCGGCGGTGTACACGCAGAAGTTTCGTGAAGGGTATCGAGCTCCCGCCGCCCCGGCTGACGTCGTTTCGGACTTTGTCTCTTCGAGCGCTCGCAGCGATGTCGAGGCGATCGCCGACGTCTGCACGGTTCCCGGTGTGCTACAATGCAGCAGTGTGCCAAGCGACACCTCTTGGTTGCCGAGGCAAGCACGGCGATTTCCTGAAGCGAGCGCATTCCGGCCAGGCAGCAGCGGGCTTTGCGCTTTCGGGAGTGCTCTTGCTGTAAAATTTGAACGTGTGCAGCTGCACGAAGCGAGTGTATTTATTTTCTCTCTCTCTCTCTCTCTGCCTTTGAGGCGACTGTAATTTTAATTTAAATGCAATCGGAGGCGGGAGCAACCTGATGAGAGTAGGTTGACTTCGGCGCGCCTTGTAGTTTATAAATTGCTTTCAAGCTTTGACGACATACGCCTTCGCGCCATCTGCTTTCCCGGTCTCTTTGGCACTTGATTGTGTGTGCTGCATGCTCTGCATTCTAAGGAAACACGCCTGTTTGTCTCCCTCTCTCACGTTCTTCTTTTTTTAGCTGCTCCTTTAGAAGCTGCTATGCTCTTTACTCGCTGTAAAATAGAATGCTGCCACAAGCCAACAACCTTTGCGTGTTTTTTTTTTTCTCTCTTCCCAAGACGTTTCTGCCATTACTCACTGGCTCTAGTTCGCTCGCGCCATCTACCGTTCTTTCTGTATGGCGAAGTCCGTAGGTTTTCCTAGTTCCGTACACAGATGGCGCCAATGCGTTTTCGCGCCAGTTTCGAACGACCTGGCTGTACTCACGTTTCTCACTTAAATGGTTCAAATGGGGATTGCGAAAGGGGTGGTGCTTTCTTCTTGTGTAAGGCTGAGCTTCAAAGCTGCGTTTAAGCTATGCTAGCATGTGTGTGTGTGTGTATATATATATATATATATATATATATATATATATATATATATATGTATGTGTGTATATATACATATACAAACACACGCGCGCGGGATAGTGGTAAAGATTATGAGGTAGCACTTTTTTTAACATACAATACCTGTGCTTCACATGGCGATTCTTCTCCCCCCTCTGTTTCCGGTTGGAAGGAGTGCGCAGTCTTTTCTATATTTATTTTTTTTTTTCATTCACTTCTATGTTGCTCGTCTTCGTACATGGGGCACGCTACCTAATTCTGCCGGTCGATTCTACACGTTGCGATCCGTCCCGGCCTGTGCCGTATCAAAATTTTCAGTGGGCCTTGCGGTAAATAAAAAGAAATGAAGGAAATGCGCGTGCTATATTACACTTGCGCACGGGCTTGAAACGAAGGCCTCAAAGAAAGTCACCTCGAGCGGCCGCATTCAGACGGAAGTAAGCATTCCCCTTGCGCGTGTTTTCCGCTCGCCTGCTCCGTTTTCTACGAGGTTGCCGTCGTTGGTTTGGCCTTACAAACAAGCTTGCACTCGGGTCTCGTTTCTACGCGACAGCGTTTCGTTAACAGCGAAAGACTGAGGCGTCGCGAGTTTATTCCTCAGATAGAGAGCATAGAGTCTCTAGACAGGCTGAAATTTAGAAAATTGCCCACGCTGTTGCTGAGGTTACCAATGTCGGCAGGGCGCCCACAAGGCAGTAGTACAATGGAGTGAAGTGAAGGACATCGCTTCTCGGCCTTTTGGCTAAGATCAAAGTGTAGTATCTGTTCTTATCAGCTTAATATCTGATACGGGTTCTATGTGGACCCACGATATTAAACCTATTTTTGGAAGTTGGCGGAGTGCTTGAAGCCTGCTTCACCTCCGCCGCAGGTCGGCCCGGTATTGCACTACCTCCGGGATCGGCCCCCGCTCACTTCGGTGAGACTTCATTCAATCAAAATGAAGAACACAAGCTCGAAGCGAGCACTGAATTCACACGCACCATTCCTATACCATACGCAACGACGCCGGTTCGCGGACCACGAGAGTAATTAAACGGCCACTCCACCTGTGTGTAGCGTCGCACTTCATGCCGCGCAAATGGGACGCGTGACGGTGGACGCGGTGGTCGTCGGCTGCCTTGGCACCTGGGATCAGGGGAACGATCGCGTGATGCGCAGGCTGTGCAGTAGGTCATACCTACGGACACTCAAACGCCTGTGCATCAGCGATACTATCAGCGCCTCTACAAAGATTTTTAGAGCCCATGTCGGCACCTCTTAGATGATCTTATGTTTTTAGAGAAGCGATTTTTGCTGTTTTACACCTTTACAGTTTTAGCCTTTTATTACTAACACCACTAACTAGTTTTTTTAGTCATTTGTTTGCCGGTTTTAGACTACACACCTTTTATCCGTTTTTTCCTTGGTTTCGTAACAAATATTTATGATGTGATGTGTAACTAGCATAATAAAAAACTCTGTTCTTATCAGCTTAATATCTGATACGGGTTCTATGTGGACCCACGATATTAAACCTATTTTTGGAAGTTGGCGGAGTGCTTGAAGCCTGCTTCACCTCCGCCGCAGGTCGGCCCGGTATTGCACTACCTCCGGGATCGGCCCCCGCTCACTTCGGTGAGACTTCATTCAATCAAAATGAAGAACACAAGCTCGAAGCGAGCACTGACTTCACACGCACCATTCCTATACCATACGCAACGACGCCGGTTCGCGGACCACGAGAGTAATTAAACGGCCACTCCACCTGTGTGTAGCGTCGCACTTCTTGCCGCGCAAATGGGACAGCCGCACCAGCAAATTTCTTATTACGGCCTTCGAGAAAAATAAATGACAGCAAAAGAAAGAACCAGGAGGGAGAATCGGCAAATTATATGTCTAAGAAATAGGATTGTTATTTATCCGATGTTTCTGTCTGCTGTAATGAGCCACTATAGGACGGGGAGGGGGGGGGGGGGGTGTATGATTAGCCGTGGGTTCGGCAACCAATGTGAATCCCGCTCAAAGCCAACACTGGATTTTTGTGTTCACTATTGCTTGGATCCGTAAACCACAGCGCCAACGCAAGCTCGCCCTGCCAAAATCCGCTGCCCTAGTGGAAGAAAGATTCCCTATGAAAGAAAAATAGAGTGCCCGCTTTCTGGCAACTACTGTGCAGCCGTTGTGTGCACATTTTCGCAGCAGTGGGAGCGAACGCCTCGAAAACAAGCTTGTCGTGTGGCCAAGCCTTGCGAAATATATTCAAGGGTTCAAAGGTGCTCCAGCTTTCCAACCTGTATGTTATGAAGACCTGTTGCTACCTTTTCATCCTCCTCCTCCTGGTTACGCCCAGTGCAGGGCAAAGGCCTCTCCCATAAGTATCCAAGTACCCCGGTCACGTGCTAATTGTCGCCATGTAGTCCCTGCACATTTCCTAATCTAATCTGCCCTCCCAACTTTCTGCCACCCCCTGCTACGCTTCCCTTCTCTTGGAATTGAGTCCGTAACCCTCAATGACCATCTTCCCCCCCCCCCCCCCCATTGCATGCCCATTTCTTTTTTTCATGGTTTAAACTAAGGTGTCATTAACTCGCGTTTGTTCGCTCGCCCCTCAATCTGCTCTATTCCTATCTCTCGTGACGCTACACCCATCGTCCTTCTTGCCAAAGCTCGTTGCGTCGCCCTCAGTTACCCTTCGGTAACCCTTAAAGCTTTCCGTTGGGGCACTCGTGGCATCTTTCTCGTTTAAATAAGGCTACTTTTCTTTTCCGCTTTTTTTTTTTTGGGGGGGGGGGGGAACTCTATGTGCTAGGCGCGATTTTGCCTGTTGGTTCGGCTTAACGCAGAACACTCCCGCATTGCAGTGAAGCCGCGTTGAAGGGGCAAAGAGTAGCGCAGTGAAGCGCATGCACGGGCGAAAAACGCAAATATTAGTCAAAAATACAACCTTGTCGCCAAATACGAACTTCCATTATCGGAAATTCGAGTTCAGTTTGTGCATTGCGTTCGCCTAGAGAACATAAATGCCACAGCAGCCAAGTCAAAGCTTAGGATCGCGTATCATCTTTTTTTTCTTGCCTTTTACTCCTTGGCCTGCGTGACATGCACACGAAAGTTATGATATAGTGAAAACACGAAATAATGCAGATCAGATCTATTTTGTGCGTTTTGTTCTTTGTGGACTACAGCGGTGTGCGTTATGAGAAAGTTTCAGTGCCCTTCTACTGTGACCTGCGAAGCTACATTTAAAACCACATTGGTTTGCGCGGTTATTGCTACAAACTGCGTGTGGGTGCGTTCGTTTTTTTTTTTTCTTTCGCTACGCAGCGATGGGTTATCGCAACCGCGATCGGTTCTGCTGCTACGCTAGACGCGTTCTTGCCAACGGTTGGCTCTATACGCGACGCGTGTCGCGTGGTCGGCACATTCAAGCAGTCAATTGCAAACCGTTCCAAGAAGAAGGATGCACTCCACTTGACACCGGGAGCGCTAGTTGGACGATTGTACGTTTTGACCCTCGAGGAAGCGCCACCAACCCGCCTTTTCTATAATACGATAAGATTCAGAGCGACCGCGACCACTTGCCTTTGTCATTGCCTCGGGCACAGTTTTTTTTTTTTTTTTGTAAGCTCAGATACTCAGACGCGCCCGTGTTCACGCGCACTTGCTCTCTCCGATAAGCAGGGAAGCTCGGTTGGGGTGGTGTGGGCCCTTGCGCATGCGCTGCTGAGCTCGTCGCTTCGGCGGCCAGTCGAGGCTGGCGCGTTGCGTTCGCCTAGAGAACATAAATGCCACAGCAGCCAAGTCAAAGCTTAGGATCGCGTATCATTTTTTTTCTTGCCTTTTACTCCTGGCCTGCGTGGCATGCACACGAAAGTTATGATATAGTGAAAACACGAAATAATGCAGTGCGGCTGTATCAGATCTGTTTTGTGCGCTTTGTTCTTTGTGGACTACAGCAGTGTGCGTTATGAGAAAGTTTCAGTGCCCTTCTACTGTGACCTGCGAAGCTACATTTAAAACCACATTGGTTTGTGCGGTTATTGCTACAAACTGCGTGTGGGTGCGTTCGTTTTTTTTTTCTTTCGCTACGCAGCGATGGGTTATCGCAACCGCGATCGGTTCTGCTGCTACGCTAGACGCGTTCTTGCCAACGGTTGGCTCTATACGCGACCCGTGACGCGTGGTCGGCACATTCAAGCGGTCAATTGCAAACCGTTACAAGAAGAAGGATGCACTCCACTTGACGCCGGGAGCGCTAGTTCGACGATTGTACGTTTTGACCCTCGAGGAAGCGCCGCCAACCCGCCTTTTCTATAATACGATAAGATTCAGAGCGACCGCGACCACTTGTCTTTGTCACTGCCTCGGGCACAGTTCTTTTTTTTTTTAAACTCAGATACTCAGGCGCGCCCGTGTTCACGCGCACCTGCTCTCTCCGATAAGCAGGGAAGCTCGGTTGGGGTGGTGTCGGCCCTTGCGCATGCGCTGCTGAGCTCGTCGCTTCGGCGGCCAGTCGACGCTGGCGCGGTACTGGTAATCAACTTCGACGTGCATGGTGAAACGTCGCTTTGTATTGCCGCTGTAGACTGGCAATGCAATGTGTTTGCGAGCGATTGGAGAAATGAAAGAGCGGGCACTGTCATGCCCTTCTAGAGCAGCGGAAATGTTCCTCCAAGCACTAGGTTTGAAAATTTGCGCCTACGAACATGAACGAAACAATGAAAACGGTCTGTAGCTGCCTTCGCTTCATAAAATTCCCGTACGAAGAAATTTGCATGCGCAAATGACAGCGCAAAAGAGAGAAACCATGTAAAGAAGAATGGCTGCCTTTCGCGTGATCTCCCGCATGAAACCTAATGGGATAGACTAATTTTAGCCGTTCATTTTGATTTGCCGAATGTAAGCCGGAACACTTTCTACACGCGGTCTTAAGATTTGAATGGCAATCAAAGACAACCTTTTTTTTATTTCTGTTTGTTCTATCTGGAACCAAACTAATTAAGAACGCCATTTCAATCTTAGATTCGATTAGATATCGTGACTGGTATGCTGAAAAATCACGCCTTGCGTCACGTCACCCCTTGTATGAACATGCTGTTAACCTTCGTGATCGCGGCATTAAAAATCGCCAGTTCCCGAACTTTAATCGCGCCGATGATGCTGGATTCTTATTGTAATGATTAGATAGAAAGCGCTTGTTCTACGGCTAGCTTTAAGGAAAAGAAAAACATCATTCAGGAATGGATACCTCAAAACAACCGAAAAATGTGCAGGCTACAATGAGAGTACTAAGAATACTGAAAAAGATGAAATCTAAACATGCTGCAAGGAGCCAACAAATGCAATTGAACCAACGAACTGAAGTGAAATTATTTCATCAGGACACGCCCCGAAAAAACGCGGCCACTTTCAATGATCACTTGAAATCTGATTCCTTTTTCTTTTTTTCTACAACGGATACTAATTATATTCCCAATGGCGGATGTGAAAATTTCGGAGCGCGGCATTTTCGAAACCTCATGGCCTCGGACGCTTTCTCTCATGTTTAAGTATTTTGGTGGTGGCGTATTGGTGCAGATGGAGAAAATTTTTGCGCACATAATTTATAAACGTGTGGTTCATTTTCTTGAAAAACACAAAGGGCTGACAAACGACCAACCAGCACACAATTAAATTGGTATTACGCACGATTTCGCAGCCGCAGTAACAAAAGGGTCGTAACAAACGGTTTCACGTCTCTCAAAATGAAAAAAAAAAATAAATAAAAACGACTGCACAAATTAGGTTTTCCCCAACTGGATGGTTTCGATCAGCTTTTGAACAGCTGTTCTTTAAATTGAGTTGGCGTTGATTGCGTAGGTGCGGGCACCTGTTGTTAAGGATTTTTGTAAATGGCATCATGACTGGATAGATGTATGAAACAGTCTGTTCACTTCAGGATCAAGGGAGGACCCCCCCCCCAAAAAAAAAAAAAATCGTGTCGTGGTGAGAGAAGTGGCAGATGAGTACTATTATCGGGAGAAAGTGAAAGGAAAACCGCCTCGTACTAAGGAGCCGCTCCTCTTAAATGTGAAGCTGCAAACAAGTTTTTTTCTTGAGACGCTCTATAAAGTTATACACAGCTCCAGCACCCGTACACGAAGACAAATATCCAAACTGGGAAGAAAGCATGAAATTCGCAGCGCCCGTTTGCTGTGAAACAACGGGCAACATTACGCGAAGTCCGCTACCACGTCAGCCGGGGCGGCGACGGAGACCACCAAACGGCCGCCCTTAAGCCAAGTAGCGAGTGAAAATGCCCGGCGCGTAAGCGACACGGCGACTAAAACTGAGGCCACGGGACTGTTGCTCAAATTGTGTGTAGTCCGGTCGGTCTGTCGGCGCCTGCGCGCGGCTAAGTCCGCAACCACGTCAGCCGGGGCGGCGACGGAGACCACCAAACGGCCGCGCTTAAGCCAAGTAGCGAGTGGAAATGCCCGGCGCTTAAGCCACACGGCGACTAAAACTGAGGCCACGGGACTGTTGCTCAAATTGTGTGTAGTCCGGTCGGTCTGTCGGCGCCTGCGCGCGGCTAAGTCCGCAACCACGTCAGCCGGGGCGGCGACGGACACCACCAAACGCCCGCGCTTAAGCCCGAAAATGCTCGGCG
>NC_134578.1:127592925-127598819 GCF_050947875.1 Dermacentor variabilis
TAGCAGCGCGCCGCTTCAGCAGGCGCCGCAGGGACGACTAAAACCTGGCGGGGGGCATCGTCTCGTGTAGCGTCGCCCCTGCCCCAACTGGAGTGGCCCAGTCTTTAGGGGACAGAGACTGCGAAGCACTTGGACCGACGGCGGACTACGACGGAACGCGTCAGCTCGGCCAACGCTCTCGAAGGAGACATTTTCCGTTTCGCGGCAATTTCTGCGCCGTGCCGTGCTCTTCTCGCTCGCAGACGGCGCTGTCGCGTCGAACCGCTTTCGGGGGCACGCCCTTCTCCTCCCCGCTCCTCGCAAAGAATCTTCAGATTCCTGCGACGAAGCCCGGAAGGGGTGCCCACACAGCTGCGGTGACACGAACGAGCGACCAGCTCTGGAGCTCGACGTACTCCGAAGGCAAACAACGCAGATTGCGATCGCTTCCGACTCTCTCGCAAACGTGCGCGCTACATGGCAACGGACGTTGGCACCTCGCGCTTGGACCGCTCTTTCCCTGCAGGTATCCGACACCATCCTGCGGCGGTCTTGCTAGAGGCGCGCACACGTCGCGCTGCAGTAGAATATAATGCCTCGTTTCCGTCTCTTCGAAGATTTGGCACAACGGCTCGCCACCGTCTCCTTCTTTGTGAGGTCGCTGGCGCGTGGCATTAGCGCTCAACGTACTGTCCATGATGCCGACGCGGTCAAAACGAGTCGACGGACGCACCTTCCCTGTGCGCCGAAGGCTCTCTTGATATGTGATCCGACCCTCAGACAGACGAAGCCAAGGGAAGACCCAAGGCCGCAATGTGCGTTCAAAGAATCAGTGCTCAGTGTGTCCTGCAATTCACACCAAGTCTCGCAGCTGGCTGCGTTCTTCATCGACCCGAGAACCGAGTGATCCACCGCTTAGAGTCGTGAAAAATAGTTTGTTCAATTCAGTACAGTACAACCAGGGTTTCAGGCACGTGGCGTCTCCCTGTGTGCGGTTTCGAAGAGCGCCTTTCGGCGTGTGCTCTTTCGGCGTGCGTACTCGCGCAGCTCTCCAAAACCACTCGGCCAGTGCCAGGGAGGGGCTTTCCTGCGCCGGAGCCACAACAAGTCTACTTGAGGCGGAAGACGAAGCCAGCAAGGTGCTTGGCCGCAAGTGCGTTCGAATCCGGGACTACGTTCCCTCGTCTGTCCGTACTTTTCCTCTTTCGACGTGCGGCGCCTTCCCAAAGCGCACAAGTCCGCTAACCGCAGAACGCTTCCGACGTAGCAAAGCCGCGTTTCCTTCGGTACTTCGCAGCAACGCCGCCTTTCCCTCGGCGGCGGGCAAATAGCCTGCAGACGTCGTCGCATTGAACCGCGATCTCGGACACCTCGCGCGTCACGAGCAGGAGCCGACCGGCAGCCGCCGGCCCTGTCGGGCTCGGCAGCATTTGCCGCGGAGGACGGGAGAGCGCTTTAGGCCACGGTTCCTTCCGTACTTGGCAGCCGCACCCTCATACCGCCACTTCCATGACCGACCGAGCGCCACACCGTTCCTTTAGTACTTGGGCAGCAACAAAGTCGGGTCGTTACTCCATACTCGCCGCAGGAAGCGACCGGCAGCCGCCAGCCTTTTCAGACTCGGCAGCGTTTGCCGCGGAGGACGGGAGAGCGCTCGCACCACGGTTCCGTGTGTACTAAGCGGCAGCTGCTCTCGACCGTCAGTTCCTTGACCGACCGCACGCTTCGCCGTTCCCCTCGTACTGGGCAAAGCAGCAGGTCGGGTCGTCTTACTCCCCTTCCGCGCAAGAGCGCCGAGGCGGACAGAAAGCCCACCCATTGTGCGTTACGCCGTTTCTACCCGCGGGCGCGGCCAAGCCAACCGTCCAAGGTTGCAGCCTGCGTCCACTGGGCGCAACAAATTTCGCACGGGGCGCCCCTCAAAATTCAGGCAGTCCCCGGCATGTTCGGGTATAGCCGTCCCCGCGTCCAAGCGGGGCCAGCGGCGGAAAGCGTCGGGCGCAGCGAGCTGCTTCACCCACACGGGGTTGAAACAATGGCGCTCGTCACCCTTCACAATCCGGTAATGATCCTTCCGCAGGTTCACCTACGGAAACCTTGTTACGACTTTTACTTCCTCTAAATGATCAAGTTTGGTCATCTTTCCAACAGACCGGCGCAACCGAAAGGCCGCGCCGGACATCGGTCCGAAGACCTCACTAAATCATTCAATCGGTAGTAGCGACGGGCGGTGTGTACAAAGGGCAGGGACGTAATCAACGCGAGCTTATGACTCGCGCTTACTGGGAATTCCTCGTTCAAGGGGAACAATTGCAAGCCCCTATCCCAATCACGAAAGAAGTTCCACGGGTTACCCAGTCTTTTCAGACAGGGATAAAGACACGCTGCTTCCTTCAGTGTAGCGCGCGTGCGGCCCCGGACATCTAAGGGCATCACAGACCTGTTATTGCTCTGTTTCGTGCGGCTAGGAGCCGCTTGTCCCTCTAAGAAGGTTGTAAGGTGCTGGGAACCCCGCACCTATTTAATAGGCTAGAGTCTCGTTCGTTATCGGAATTAACCAGACAAATCGCTCCACCAACTAAGAACGGCCATGCACCACCATCCACCGAATCAAGAAAGAGCTCTCAATCTGTCAATCCTCCCAGTGTCCGGGCCGGGTAAGTTTTCCCGTGTTGAGTCAAATTAAGCCGCAGGCTCCACTCCTGGTGGTGCCCTTCCGTCAATTCCTTTAAGTTTCAGCTTTGCAACCATACTTCCCCCGGAACCCAAACACTTTGGTTTCCCGGAAGCTGCCCGCCGAGTCATTTGAGTAACTCAGGCGGATCGCTGGTTGGCATCGTTTATGGTCAGAACTAGGGCGGTATCTGATCGCCTTCGAACCTCTGACTTTCGTTCTTGATCAAAGAAAACATTCTTGGCAAATGCTTTCGCAGTAGTTCGTCTTGCGACGGTCCAAGAATTTCACCTCTAGCGCCGCAATACGAATGCCCCCGTCTGTCCCTCTTAATCATTACCTCGTATTCCAAAAACCAACAGAACAGAAACGAGGTCTTGTTCTATTATTCCATGCAAGTTTATTCAGGCGACTCGCCTGCGTTGAGCACTCTAATTTTTTCAAAGTAAAAGCACCGGCCTTCTCGAGGCACACAATGAAGTGCACCAAGAAAGGACCGGCATGATGTTCAGTCCGAGCCGTCGCATCGGGTAGATGCACTACTCGTCTGGAACTGAGATCCAACTACGAGCTTTTTAACCGCAGCAGCTTTAGTATACGCTATTGGAGCTGGAATTACCGCGGCTGCTGGCACCAGACTTGCCCTCCAATTGATCCTCGTTAAAGGATTTAGAGTGTACTCATTTCAATTACGGGGCCTCAAAAGAGTCCCGTATTGTTATTTTTCGTCACTACCTCCCCGTGCCGGGAGTGGGTAATTTGCGCGCCTGCTGCCTTCCTTGGATGTGGTAGCCGTTTCTCAGGCTCCCTCTCCGGAATCGAACCCTGATTCTCCGTTACCCGTAACAACCATGGTAAGCAAGTAACCTACCATCGAAAGTTGATAAGGCAGACACTTGAAAGAAACGTCGCCGGCTCGTGGCCATGCGATCAGCACAAAGTTATCCAGAGTCACCACACAATACGGGCCGAAACCCGATCGATCTTGGTCTAATAAAAGCACCCGTCGCCCAAAGGGCTTCAGGCTCACTGCATGTATTAGCTCTAGAATTGCCACAGTTATCCAAGTAGGAAGAAACGATCTAAGGAACCATAACTGATTTAATGAGCCATTCGCGGTTTCGCCTTATTTCGGCATGTACTTAGACATGCATGGCTTAATCTTTGAGACAAGCATATGATTACTGGCAGGATCAACCAGGTAATCGTTCAACTGCGCGTCCAGCCTTTCAAGCAGGCCGGACGCCGTTTTTGCGATGCCGAGGCCACCTTCAGGCGCCCCAACACGCTTCGTTCTCGCAAAGTGTAGCACTTTGCAGTCCGAGACGACGGCGTTCGAGCTCGCTACGGCGCCCTCCCCGCAGGGCCGGGTATCGCCACGCGGCAAGAAGCACGCAACATTCTCGATAGACTGGTTGTGTCAACTCGATCGCGGCTTGCGGTTTCTCTTGAGCCCGCAGCACTGGTGGACCGACCGACACTTGCAACGTAGCCGAGACGGCAAAGCCGCCAGGCGACGGGTCACGCCCGCGCCTTCGGCGCTTTCGTATTTGACTCGTCCGAGGACGATGGGGAACACACCTCGATATCGTGGAAAAAGCGTCGTCCGACAACCAGCCCCTAACGCATCAAGCGGATGAGGCTGCAGACGTCAGCTGTGGGATCCACGGGAGCGATACCGGGGACACGCTTGACGGGCACGAAGCCCGCCGCACATCAAACACCCAGGTCGCTTTGGGGGCGACTGCTCTCTGGGACCCCCATATAATAGCAGCGATAAGTACCCAAACCTCCATGGGGCCGTACTCGTGGCACTTTCGACGAGCGTTTGGCGGAAATCGTGCCGCCTCGTAACGCCGCGAGCAAGATTGAAAGCTTACGTCGGCGGCACCATGCCGAAGTCGTGAAACTGCAGCGCGTCCATCGAATGCGCGAACGGCAATTTCTCGCGAATGGCCAGTGCCGTTTCCTGAACGATCGCCTTTCGGTCCCCCTACGGGGCGGCCCCCGGCCGATCGATTCGAGGAAAGCTAGCCCGGCCCCTTCGCCATTTCCGAGCACGAGTGCGACCAGCGCGGGCGGCGTGCTCGACGCCCCGGCTGACATCGTTTGGGACTGTGTCTCTTCGAGCGCTCGCGCCAACGTCGCGGGGCCGACGACGACGCCCGGCCGGTTCTCCCGGTTCCCGGCGTGTTATAGTGCAGCCCTCTGCACGGCGGCGCCGACTGAGTAGTGGCCGTGCAGCGGCTTGTACGCCAAAGTTGCGTGAAAGGCGTCGAGCTCCCGCCGGCCCGGCTCACGTGGTTTCGGACTTCTGTCGCTTCGAGCGCTCGCGTAGCCGTGCCTGGGCACGATTCTCGACTCCGCAGCAGTGCGCGGAAACAACTACGAAGACGCGCAAGCCGAAAATCGCACTGCGGTACAATGTCAGCCGGGACCGTATGGCCCCTTATAGTAGCAGCGATAAGTGGCCAGACCTCCATGGGGCCGTACTCGTGCGACGAGGCGGCGTACTGTGCCGAGCCGAGCGCCAATATTTCGCTTTGGCGCGGCTGATACGAGCTCTCGCGATCGCCGCGGTACCGCCGCTCACCGATTCAAGGCACGCTAGCGCGGTCCGCTTCGCCATTTCCGAGCACGAGTGCGACCAGCGCGGGCGGCGTGCTCGACGCCCCGGCTGACGTCGTTTCGGACTTTGTCTCTTCGAGCGCTCGAAGCCATGCCGGGGCCGACGCCGACGTCTGCGTGGTGTTTACACGATTCCCGGTGCGACACAATGCAGCTGCGAGCAGGATGCCAGCGATTCCGTCGCGGCCGTGCGGCGGTGTACACGCAGAAGTGTCGCGAAGGGTATCGAGCTCCCGCCGCCCCGGCTGACGTCGTTTCGGACTTTGTCTCTTCGAGCGCTCGCGCCAACGTCGCGGGGCCGACGACGACGCCCGCCAGGTTCTCCCCCAGTTCCCGGCGAGCTATAGTGCAGCCCTCTGCACGGTGACGCCGACTAAGTAGTGGCCGTGCGGCGGCTTGTACGCCAAAGTTTCGTGAAAGGCGTCGAGCTCCCGCCGCCACGGCTGACGTCGTTTCGGACTTCTGTCGCTTCGAGCGCTCGCGTAGCCGTGCCTGGGCACGATTCTCGACTCCGCAGCAGTGCGCGGAAGCAGCTACGAAGACGCGCAAGCCCAAAATCGCACTGCGGTACAACGTCAGCCGGGACCGTATGGCCCCTCATAATAGCAGCGAT